>NC_140477.1:2862500-3010000 GCF_051167445.1 Perissodus microlepis | reverse complement strand
TGTCATTGCTTAACATCACTGGTGTAAAGGGGGGTTGGTGGTGTTTTGCAATAATAATAATAATAATAATAATAATAATAATAATAATAATAATAATAATAATAGCATAAAAACAGACAGCAACGGCGGATCTTGAGCACTAAAAGTGTTTATTGGAGCAAATGAGAAGAAAACAAATGAAGTCACAGATATTAATGAATTCCAGAAGATTAGAATATGTGATTTATTAGCTGCTGTTTATAATGAACAGATTACCAGTTTAGGATTAACTCACTTCTCAGTCAGCTGCTATTAAAGCATTTTAGGCTTCACATGGCTTTGAATGATGAGACTTTGGTTTGCTGAATAGGTAAGTGAGAGGCAGTGCAGAAGAAAGCTTCAGAAATGTTACATTTTCCCGTTACACTTCATAATTACTTTTTGTTGTTGTTTTGATGCTTGAATTTTTCCACCTCGAACAAATGTAAAATGATTTTCTACAAATTGCCAGCATTTCCACACACTTTGTTTTTATGTGCAAATTGAAGATGCACGTAAACATGTGGCATGTTGGCACAATTACAATTGTTGAGGTGTTGTTTAAAGAAACTACACTAACTTTTTTACAGAAAATAAAAAATAAACGGCAGCAGCGTGCGAGCCGTATCAGAAGAAACACCTGAATGCTTTCCTCGTGATTATCTCAGGAAGTTTTATACGTCATCCACATTTAGTGGTTACCATACGAACGCATCGTACTGTATCAAGTAATGATGAAAAACACTGTGTCAGATTAGGCCATTAGTGTCACGAATTCTCGTAACAGCTTAGTCAAGACACATGACGGTGCCTGATGATAGCTTTGCTGCTTTAGACGACCTTTGTGATGTCAGCAGGAAGCTGGGCCCAACTTCTGGGAACACAGAAACAAACAGCGGCGGCGTGTGATAGTCACTGCTCCGTGTTTGGAAAAACCTGAAAAAAAAATGTTTAATGTTGTTTACAACTTTACAACTATGAGTGACAAACTCAGGAGTACAAAGCTACCTTGAGTCACTTTAAATATTGCTCTAGTGACTGGATGCCAGTATATCTCAGTGCTCACAGAGCAGGTGATCCATGATATAACATAAGGCTGTTGCGTCTTTCAGTGAACATTAAAAAAATATAACTGGTTGAGAATCAACCCCAGCCATTGCAACCTTACTGTTTCCGAGTGATGGCGAGTGTTTTGGGGCGATATCCAAGCGTGGTCTGCTCATTCCATTTATCTATAAGGTCTTTTTTTCAAAAAATAAATCTTCCCGTGAGAAGATTAACGATTGTTTGGATATTGCGTTTTGGCGATATCTTTGTAGGGTCCTGCTCAAAGCCTGCTTAACCGTGATTGGTTAATGCTCCTTGGGCTTTCTCTTTAATCTTTAAAGTGATTTGAAAATAATTCATGATTAAAATGAAAAAAAAAATGTGACTTAATCTTTTACCAACCACTAAAAGGTAAAAAAACAGGCTATATTGATTACTTTATTGATAAAATGTAAATGAAAGGCTTGTAATGTGTATGGTGGGTGATTTGTTTAGGGTGTGATTATTGATCATTTCACCTGCTCAACATGAATAATCACTGTTTTCACAATTATTAAAGTAAAGCATGTTGCAGCACATTAGAGTGTGTGTGTTTGTTTGTTTGTTTGTTTGTTTGTTGCTGTCGGAGCTGCAGTTCGTTCTCTGTCTTTTTTTTCTGCGTGTCTCATAACTGACATAAAAAATGCCACCAGCAGTCATTTTGGGGCTCTTAGTGAAATGAGGCAGGGCATGAAAAATGATCAATATGGCTGCCGGTGCGTCATCCGACACAAAACATTAGGCCTGTAAACCAACCCCGCTGTAGCACCCCCTCCTATCAGCATACATACTAGCAACTGCCTTCTGTTATGTTTCCTATAAACTGCAGTGTGAATATGGGCGTGTTTGGATGTTTCCACTGTAGCAACGAATGGTGGAAACAGACTTTTTGCACAAAGCTGTTAAATCCAGGTCTTCTGTGATCTTAATGAAAGAAAAAGAAAAAAGTAATCGGCCTCGGTTAAAGATCGAAAAAAGTGTCACACTGATTCTGATTAGGCCTCAGTCCTGGAAATTGTTTTAGCCATAGACTGTATATAAAAGGGAAAAAAAGAATACATTCTTAGCTTTGTGGAAGTGGAATTCACAACGAGGCAGATGTGACTTTGAAATGCAGAGATAAATATGCTCACTTGCAAATGAGGCGTCCGGCAGACGATTGTCGACAGAAACCCCCAAAAAAGCATCAGGAAAGGAGTTTACTGAGCTGAGAGAGCAAGGCATTTAAGTGCAGTTTCCTCTTTAAACTTCTAAACAGCAGAATGATTTTTTTCAAGTTTAAGTGTCGCCCTCTGGTGGCTATTAAGAAGACTGATTCTATTACATGTCATATTACAGCAGTGTCAAACCTTCAGGCAGTATCCATCTCACAGCTGACACATCCACATCATGGTGACATTTAAAACTTTCCTCTCTGTGCTTCCAAGTTGCAAAGCATAATGCTGACAAATGGCATTATGCTGTCCATCTTACATATACAGTCTATGCTTTATCTTCATATTTTAGATTTTCTGCCCACTTCTTTTTTCCTTTAGCCCTTACCTTTTAGCACAAGTACCTGTTGAGGAGGCGGGGTTAAAATAGGGAGGCAGGTACACAAACAAACTGATAAAGCCACCAAGGCATTATCAAACCAAATGCATTGTGTTTCCATATATATTTATTTTTAATGTATGTGGTCCTGTTTCATTTCCAAATAAATCTACATTATTTCAGCCTGTTTGCATTAATGATATCAAGTCCCTGTGGTGGTTGATGGGGGACAAAGAAAAAGACAAAGAGCTCAGCCTCCACATTAGATTACAAAGACCCAATTCCCAGGGCGAAAATAAATTTGGCTGCCACTTCTGCTGCATCCATTTATCCACCACCCGTGCTTCATTATGCCTCTGCTGCCCATTAAGATAGAGCTGTCCTATGGGAAATGCAGCTGTGCCCTGCAGGATGCAGAAAGCCCACCCAGCGACAGTAAATATCCACTGACATTAACCAGCTTGAGTGGGGCCCCTTCCTGTCTAACGTGTGCTTCGTGGCGGCTGCAGTCCTGGCCCTGGCTGTCATTTCCTGGACCTCCAGAGTCAGCTGCCAGGACCTTCCAGGCTTCGGCGTATCAGACGATCTGGTCTTTCCTGCAATGCACTGGCTTATGAATTAAATATGACTCCTTTCTGCTTTGTTTGCACGCGGCCCTCCCGGCATGTGAGATGTTTATGTTTCTGCTGAGTCACAGTGGTTTAGCTCCAGCTGATGGAAGAATGCTATGGCAAAAACTGCAGGGGGGGGGGGGGGGGGGGCTATGAAAGCGAGTCAGATCTTTATTTCTGGCTGATGGCAGAAGTTTTTGTGGAGTATCTGAAATAGCTGCTTAAACTTAAATTGAAGGTGCAGGCAGCAGATCCATGCATGTGCAGCCTCAGTAGATGAATAAGGCACCTGTGGATCAGCTGACTGGTAATGGTGTAGATATACAGATATATTTAAAGTTACATAGTATATTTCTATGTTGTTAAAGATGCTTTATGTAGCAAGACTTCAGACATCTTTGTGGTGCAACAGTGTAATGTAAGTAATGTAAGGGGTTCAAAAGTCGTCTAGGGAATTTATGTTTGAGATTTTAGAAAGCATCTTTTTATGGATAATTTTAAAAGAACTCTTTGATTTATTAACAAATATCTAAAAAATAATGACAATTCCCCCTCAGCTAGGCTCTACTTGGTGGTCAGTGCTAATTAGGAAATGATTATCATGCTCTCATGCAAAATTAATATAGCTAGCCATCAGTAGTGAATGCAAGGTAATACTGGCATTAAGGTCAAAGCACTTAGATCCCTCAAAGCTTTTCTGGCTTCATTTAGGTGCGATAATTAATAAAAACAAAAACAAAAAAAACAACATATCTACTTATCCCACAAGACCCCTGATGATGTACCTGATGATGTCATTCTGCCCTTTAGGGTGAAGCACAAGAAGCAACTGATCAGTGGGAAATGTGGTCTTCCTACAATTCTGCATAATTCTCAGATGGTGGCAATACTCAGGTCTGCAGTTATTTTTTCACTTTCTGTGATATTGTCATTTCCTAAAGAAAACCAATAAGGATGCTGGAGAGAAGATGTGTTGCATTACTATTTTGGTGCTCAGCGGATTTAAACAACACATCTATAACTGTTTCCTCTACAAATGGTGCTTAAGAGAAAGGCACACATTAGAGAACAACTTGAAAAGTGCTTGGAAGTCGTGCTGAGGACTTGGTCTGAGAATAGAGTCCATATGTGAGTGGCCTGAGGGTTGAGGGTTACTCAGACCATGACTCAGATCGGTGGGCGGGCAGGGGTGTGGTGTGTGTGTGTGTGTGGGTGGGGGTTGTGTTTGTTAACGGTCTGAATGACCCAGGGAAAGAAGCTGTTAGTGAGTCTGGAGGTGTGGGACCTGATTGACCCGAGACTCTACCAGTGGGCAGAGAGTCAAACGGGTGGTGGGTGGGGTCACCTGTGATGGCCCTTGTTCTCCTCAGACAGCAGGATCTGGCGATGGCCTCCAGGGGTCACAGAGGGCAGCCAGTTATTTTTTGGGCAGTGTTAATTACCCTCTGCGCAGCCTTCCTGTTCTCATTGTGGCCCCTGATACCAAACATCCAGGCAGTAGGAGAGTCTCCACTGTGGTGTGGTACAAGGCCAGCAGCAGCTTCCTGGCCTCCTGCATCAAAGATTTCTTCACAAACCGACCTCAATCAGCCCAACTCGACCCCCACCTCTCCCCCCGACTGTCACTCGTTTAAAATATTTTTGGGACTCACCTATTCATAATGCAGCCGTTCATACTGACCGTGCAATTTCACCGGACAAATTTGGTGCAAAAAGTAGTCGTGATACAGCTTTACAGCTACACCTTCCTTGGATCAAACCATGAAATTTGTCTCTACGCATGCCTTCTTGTGAGAATTGGATGAACCTAGAATTTCTGTTTCTTCCATTTCTCTGAACATGAGGACCAGCTCATGATCGCTGTCAACTTCCTGTTTTTTATCATAGTGCATTTTTGGAGGATGAATTTTTCAAAAAAAGGCAACATGTTTGGCGTGTATATAGGTTACACAGTAAGTTTGGATCCATGAAATCCAGAAATTCGTTGCAATTTTTCAAAATGCATTAAGTGTGTAAAATATTTACTAAAGATGTCTTTGCAGATGGAATTCTTTTTGTAATAGAAGTCACTGCAAGTCACCCCCACCTGGCTATTAGAGAGAATGCAGGTTCAAGGCATTTCTTTAAAAAAATAATAATGTTATAGCCATCTTTTATATGCAGTCTATAGCAAACCCCTGTAGACATCCTTGTTAATTAATTTATTGCAGTAAATGCATATCATTTTAAAGCCTTTTCGCAGTTTCCACGAAAAGAAATAAAACTTAAAGAAAGTGAGTCTGAGGATTGAAAACAATGAACGCAGTGCTTCTCAGGTGTACTTCTTCCCCCTTTCCTGTTTAAGCCATCTTTTATACCAATCAGCATTCAGTCTTTGCATAGTTCAGTAGGTGTTCCTCTACAGCAGGGGTGACCAACTCCAGGCCTCGAGCGCCGGTGTCCTGCAGGTTTTAGATCTCACCCTGGGTCTACACACCTGAATCAAATGATTAGTTCATTACCAGGCCTCTGGAGAACCTCACATGTTGAGGAGGTAATTTAGCCATTTAAATCAGCTGTGTTGGATCAAGGACGCATCTTAAACCTGCAGGACACCGGCCCTCGAGGCCCGGAGTTCCCCCAGGTTGACTTTATATCAAAAACAACACTGGTGAACGACGTCACAGCAGCTACATCCATGATTTATATACAGTCTGTGGTTCCACTATATGCACATTTTACTCATTTGCACGTCTGCTGGAGGTCTCTTAACCCCAAAATGTGATTGTAACTGTATTAAACAACTCACTTGGTCATTTTCCACAATCCACAGTTTCATTATACATCTAATCTGAACCCCCAAGCCCCCCCCCTCCCAACAAGAACAACCCAAAGCAGCAAAAACTGCACTAACTGTGCCACTGCTGTGAGACAGAGACTTCAATCTTCTGATGCTGCGCCGTCATGTCAGTTTGTATTTGTGTTCAGCTGCTGTACAGATGTGTCCTGCTGTGAGCTGATGACAGCATTTGCACTGCACTTTGGGGATGCAGCCTCCTTCTCTCTTCTTGTCTGCAACAGCTGTTTCACTGATGGAAAACTGAGCCAGGGCAGCAATGGATTTATGGCCAAGAGCAGGCTGGATCATAAACTGTCACTGATACTACTAAAGGATTAAAAAAAGTCAAACAGGCTTAGAATCTAAACAAAGCAGCATAAAATATACATACAAAAGCTGATTCATGTGTACATCTGTAAACAACCATCAACAGCTCGTGCTGAGAGCTTTACTGCAGTGCAACATAAAAAAGTGGCGTTAATTAGATCCCATTGCAACGTTTGTGACTGCGTTTGCACCCGGAGGGCTGGGAGATGGACCACTGCTTTTAATTAGAGTGTAATTAGCTCCAAAACAATCCTGGGATTTGTACATTCATTCACACTCTTACCCCTGAATTCATTAAAAGTTTTCGTAATCCAGCTTTGTGCTCGTGATGCTGCTGGCGTGCTCATTGAAGAGAGCGCAGAGTCATTATGAGGCAAGCATGCTGCATAACAAACTGATGAAACCTACTCTTATTGCATCAGCTTTTTCTGTTTTGACCCCAGTGAAACAAACTGGGCATCGCGTCTGCAGACAGGCGGTCATTAAAAATCATCAGTGACGTTATTACTGTCTGTTACATCAGTAAAAGCCAGGCGGTCCGCTTTTAATCCCTCTTTTTTTTTTTGCTGTCATCAAATATTTACTACTGCTGATATCAGCATCACCAATATCTTCCCACTGGTTTCTTCATTTATATTTTGTTGTGATGATGGTAAGTGGTGGTATGCTGAGAGGCTACCTATCATCGAAGCATTAGTAAATGTTTTATTGGTCACTTGTGGGCAGCGTACATACCTGTAGACCAGAGGTGTCCAAGGGCAGGTGTCCGAGAGGTTTTAGATCTTACCCTGGGTCAGCACACCTGAATCAAATGATTAGTTCATTGCCAGGCCTCTGGAGAACTTCGAGACATGTTGAGGAGGTAATGTAGCCATTTAAATCAGCTGTGATGGATCAAGGACGCATCTTAAACATGCAGGACACCGGCCCTCGAGGCCTGGAGTTGGACACCTGTGCTGTAGACTTTGGTTGTGGCAAGTTGAGCGCCTTAATTCTTTGTGTGCAGATTCAGTGAGGTGCTGGAATCATTCCTCAGAGATTTTAGTCCAGGTTTACATGACAGCATCCCACAGTTGCAGCAGATTTGTCAGCTCGGCATCTGTAATTTGAATCTACTGTTCCACCACATCTCAATGGTGCTCAATTGGATTTATATCTGGTGACTGTGGAGGCAATCTCAGTGCAGTGAACTTACTGTCATAAGTGCCTCTCTTGGATTAATACCACCGCAGTGAGATCAGTACTTTGTTTCTATCTTCCAAGTTCAGTTTGTAGCCCACTGAACATAGTCTGAACCTTTTAGTGCTGACTTTCATGTCTATTATATTTAAAGCATAAGTCCTTTAAGTCCTGTAAAGACAGGCGCATTTAGATTGCAGGTCTCAGAAAAACCCAGTTTCAAAATTATTGTGGAAAGTAAAAAAGATGTAAAAGTGATTTAGTGTTCATTCAAATGTGTTCAGAATTTATGATTCATACACACTGCTCTCCCCTAGATAAGATGCCTTTTATAGGGTAAAATTATCAGTACTGGTATCGGTATCAGAAATGCTGAATTTATTTGGCATCTGATCGATATCAAAATCTGCAGTGTCACTACACTACATTACATTTCGGGGGCAAATGTTGCACTTTGTGTGTGTGTGTTGCATTATTTCACATAAGTTTAGCAATGAAATATTAGACAATTTAAGATTTTTGCAGACTGTCACCGTAACCATGGTGATTCTCTTTGTCAAAGTGTCCCTTTGCACATTCTCTATATGCGCTGACATCCTTTGTTATAACAAGCTTTAAGAGATCAACAAATGCAGCAAACTAAATACATGGATCAGCAGGTTCATATTTTCTACATTAATTAAGCATTTCATGATTAATTAAAAAAAAAAATATATATTTAAAGGGATATTTGAATTAAACACACGAGAACATTTTTTTAAATATAATTTTCTTTAATTTATTTTTCCATTTCATTTTAAGAAATAATTATCCGTCCAATGAGCTTACAGGACCGACTGCGGTAATGAATACGCTACACCCCTCACGTTCCCAGCATGCATTGTGGAGAGAGAGTGAGAGAAAGAGAGTGAGGGGGGACTTGGCTGGGAGGCTGAGGAGGACCGCGGACCTGAGCGCAAAAGAAGAAGAGGCAGCAGAATCAGTAGAAGAAGACGAAGGGTCATCGCCCGACACTTGCTGATAACTGACAATTGCCGCTCAGGTAAATTGTGAGTGTTTGCGCTTTGTGGTTCTCAGCATCATGCCCACGTTTCTGTTCCCAGCCTTTGTCGGGGTGTTTGTGCTTCCTGCTGCGGGCTGTTCTGTTAGGAGAGAACAGCTGCTGCTTCACACAATGAAGCTTTTTTTTCCCTGGGCATTAATCATGTTTTATTGATTATTATCGCTCCGATGGAAAAGATGTGTTTTGGCTACACGAGCGCAGCGTTTTGCTGTGTCAGACTCATTTGAATTGGCAGCTCGTGTGATATGGATCTGTGCAGGGATTCCCTCAGCCGTGTCTCTGCAGCCTACAGTCCAGTCACTCCTCCGCTGTAAGGGAGGGGAGGTGGGGAGAGGGGCTATCCATGTCATGACTGTGACCAGGGGGTGGCCAGTCTAGTGCTGTGTTAAGGCAGATGTCAGGCTACATTAACTCGTGTGTGTGCGCGTGTGTGTGGTTCCCATTCAGAGACATGAAACTGATGGAGAGCCTGTTTTAGTCCTAATTGAGCTGCTACTTGTCACTAATCTGGTTTAAAGTAAAAAGCTAACTTTTAGATTTTACTTTTTAAGGTATTTTAATTATTTTAGGTAATATCTTGATAATATTAAAAATCATATATATGCTTTTAACCCAATTTAAACCTGCAGTAACTATTTCGGCAGCAGAAACGAGCGCAGCACAGAAAATTTACATTTTTATTTTGACTTCTTAGCATACAAATCAGAGCTGACCATGTGTGTGTATGATGACAGTACAGAATGTTACTGGCTATATGAAAGCTTAATAAATTTAAATACATTTAAGAACATAAAAAAAAGAAAAAGAGTTGCTGATTTGGAGTCAAGTAAATATTGGCAATTGGTTGAAAAACCTGATATTGGTCAGAAGAATACTTTAACATCATTTGTTTCTGGCCTTCTGGTCCAAGATTTACTCTATTTCTGTGTCTGTTAATTTAAACTAGGTGTAGTTTTTTAGCTGCTAAATGCTAGCCAGTTGCTAGCACAGGGGTGCTTGCCACCACCATCTTGATTACTAGCCTGTTGCTAAGGCTGTTTTTTTTTTTCTTTTGAATACGCTTTATTGACAAAGCACAAAATACAGATATACAAATACAAAATAGCAAACACAATGTCAGGGGGTTCGTATAAAAAAACAAAATAGACACAGTCTATTAAAGAATCACATGATATTGAACAGGGAACACAAGTTTATGATTTTGACAGCTTTTTGATTTTGAGAATGTTGTATGGTTTTAACATATTGTTTGGTTTCATTTAAAAAGCACTGAAAGGATGGTTTTGCGTTAGAAAATTTGACTTATGTATATGAAATTTAGCCAATAATATCAATAAATTAATCAAATAAAATGTGTTTGCCCTGGGCATGGGGTACTTAAAGAAACCAAACAATATTTTCTCGTAACAAAGAGAGAACTCAGAAAAGATAAAGGAAACAACAAAAGCACAAAATTCTTGCCAGAAAAGATTCGTGTATAAGCATGACCAAAATAAATGAGAAATATCTTCCTTCACTGTTGCTAAGGCTGTTGTCGCTACCTGATCCGTACCTGATGTGCAAATCTTACATCACTTCCTCTCTTTGCCAACATCGCGACATTCAATATATTTGAATGATGGTTAGCGCTCAGCTAGCTCCTAGCTTTTCTCAAAAGCTCTGCCTCCTTTTCGACTGCCCGGGACATTTAAACAATGGATAATCCGTATACAAACAAATTCCTGCTTTTCTCCTCAATAGAGAGCGTCCCCCGATTGAACAAGCAAGAAAAAAAAAAGCACTTAAAGATTAAATAAAATATTTTTCCTGGTCTTTAAGTGTTGCAAACAAGCATGCATATTTATTGTAATGCACTTCTGTGCTGCACAATGGATGCAGTGTTACAACGTAGTTATTAATATTTATTACCAATGACGCCACACTACAAAATAAACGCAATGAAATAGTAATGAGGTCATCAGGAGGCAGATGCAAGCCTTCTGTCCATCAGCAGTTATCTGCTTCCCTTCCAGCAGATGCTCCTCAGCATGAAAGGCCGACTGCAGCTGCTAATGATTCACGTTTTCTGGCTAAAAGATGAATCGCAAGATAAGAGTGACCTTTTTGTCCTTAATCAGCCGGCGTTACTGGACGCATGTCAAAGTTAATGCAGAAAATAGAGCAGTTTGTGAAATGGCTGGGAGAAACAAGCTGTAGTAATGTGGAGGCTTGTTCTGAATGAATCAATATACCACTGATGCTGCGATTATGGAAATGATTCACTGACAACCTGTTGGTCATAGCTCAGATATGAAGGGAGCTTCATATCTGGAGCTTTATACCAAATGCTGGGAGCCAGAATTGTGTTTACACTTGTATTTTTTTCCCTTTAACTGAAAGATGTTGTTTGAGACTGACTGAGTGATTGATGGATTGATGAACCTCTAATCTCTGCAGCGATTCAGTACATTTAGTCGGCCTCCTGCCTTTTTGTGTGGACGTGCACTAATGCGGTGTCTGCAGTGACGGCTTGGCTCGGTCACTGCCGCGGTGACTTGGCGGTGACTCCTCGCCTCATCGGCTCCTCGCTGCTGCTGCTGCAGACACTTATAGTGAACTGAGACTGTTGTGTCACTTGAACCATCGAGTTTCGCAGTTTGACGATGACTTTCCTGCTCCTCCTAGGTGTGCTCTAAGTGCAAAATTAGTGAGATTTTCAGTTTAGGTCCAACGCTTCGTGGTTTTTGAAATGGATTTTGTATTCCTAATCGGAATTATGTCCCCATTATCCAAATTGCGTCTTGGCACAATGTCTTGCTTGGAAGTAAGTTGGTAGAAAGGAGAGGCAGTGCACTGAAAGTATTTCGCAGCATGTTAGCATTTTGGTGCATTGAAATCAACACCCTAGAGGCTAATAGTGTCTTCACAAGCTGCCATTTTGCAAGTTTTGCGATGGCTGATCAACTAAGCAGCAGGCGTCCACGCACCCTCCCACAGCAACTCAACATACCATCTTTGCTGTAAATGTCTCGGCCGCCACAGAGGCGAGAACATACAGGGAGAGAAAGATACTGCAGATTAACAGTATGTTTTATAATGTTTCTGATATGTTGGGAGGCTCTTATGGATCCAAGTCTGGAAAATATGTGGCAAAACCTTTTGCTTGGTGTGGCCCAAATGCAGAGGATTCAATTTTCTGCAAAGTTAGTCAAATTTAAAGGTTTTGGTTTTAACAGTCGGACCGATTGAAATCGTTTTGAGCCAGTGCTGTATAAAGATGGATGGATGGATATATGTATGTATGCATAAATAACAGTTTAGCTGATAGCAAATGCCACTGCTCATATTTAGGATTTAGAACACTTTCTGCTCTGAGCACATTCTGTATTGAGTATGAACACTATATATGTATTTATTACCATTAATTAATCTACTTTTTTATGTAGCAATTTCAGTAATGGACTCCTTATGAGGTCACATAATACAGCCCAATAAAGTCATGCCATCATAATCTAACCAGTTTAATATTGTGCATTAAACATATCAGACTGAGACAGAAGTAATTTATTTATTCCAGAGCTTTATGTTGATGTTGTTATTGTATGATAATGACTTGGCAGAGATGTTTTGTTTTTTTTCCAGCTCCATAGCCTCCTAGTGCACTCCTAGTAGCAACATGAAAAAGGTGGCGGAGTGCTAGGCACACAAAAATGAGTCATGCAAACATCCCTGTTTCCTGAAAGGTTGGCGTGTCAGTTAGATGGACTTCTGCCCTGCTTGTAGCTGTACGTAAGCGTGGGTTACTAAGTGACTGAGAAGACAGTGCAGATTGTGTGATGATGCTGTTGTTTTGTTATAGTCTGAACTCTGTTATTTGCAAAGTACAGCGTACATATGGAACATCGAACGGTTAGTACAGCTAAGCAAACGTATGAAACATGAGCAGTGACGATCAGTGAAGATAAAAATGCATTTTTAGTTTCCCAAACGTTCCTCAAAGGCAGTAACAGTCTGACTGTGTTAGCTTGTGGAGCCATATAATAGGAAATACTGCTAGCTTTGCACTGGGTTAAAAACAGCACTGCACTCTATAGGAAAGGCCAGAGTCGTCTCTGTTTTCTGAGGTGGCTGAGGTCCTTCAACATCGGACAATGCTCAGGATTTTCTATGAGTCTGTTGTGGCCAGTGCCATGTTCTATGTTGTTGCATGCTGGGGCAGCAGGTTGAGGGTCACAGATGCCAACAGCCTCAATAAACTGATCCGCAAGACCAATAATGTTGTGGGGATGGAGCTGGACTCCCTTGGGGTGGTGTTGGAGAGGCGGATGTTGTCCAAGATAAGGACAATGCTGGATAACACCTCCCACCCACTCCGTGACGTGCTAGCTAGTCACAGGAGCACGTTCAGTGAGAGACTGAGATGACCAAAAAGCACCACTGAACAACACAGGAAATCATTCCTGCCTGTGGCTCCCTGTACAACTCCTCCATCTAACACACTGTAAACACTGCAGTAGTTACAGCCTTTTTGCACACGCTCTACAGCAGCGGTCCCCAACGTTTTTTGCACAACGGTCCGGTTTAATGTCAGACAGTATTGTCACAGGCCTTTAAGGTGATAAATACAACAAAATAAAATGATATGACCAAGACAGAAATTGTGGTATTTTGTAAATATAATAATAAACGCAAATTCACTGTGTAATTATGTAACTTTTATTAGCAGCATCTGAAATGCGGCATCAACATTGAGAGTAACTCCTCTCTGCCCCTTAATGCTCTCTGGTCGCTATGGTAATGCGTAAATATTTCTTTCAAAATAAGACACACAACTACGACACAGGAAAAGACCCAGGGAAACCAAATTAACGATAAAAACCTCGAAAACCATAAATTTCACACCCGAGCCTCAACTCTCGCAGCCCGGTACCAAACGACTCACGGACCGGTACCGGTCCATGGCCCGGGGGTTGGGGACCGCTGCTTTACAGTAAAATAGCAAATGACAAAGTTCACAGGTCAGAGTTAAATGTCAATCATATATATTTCACCTCTGTAATATTCTTGATATTTATAATTGTGTGATTTGTATATATTAGGGCTATTTGTTAAATTTGTAAACTTTGTAACATTTTGTATTATTAATTAGTTTAGTCTGTTACTGTTACTGTCTTGGAGCAACTGTAACCAACATAATTTCCCTAGGGATTATTAAAGTATTCAGATTCAGATTCTAATGATTGTGAGGCCATATTTAGCAGGAGGCAGCCATTGCTTCTGAATAAGCTAGCTAAGCTAGCAAGGCCCCAAAAGCCTTCAAAAGTGAGTCAAACCCCAGAAAGACAAAGAAAAACGTGTCATACTGGATGAAAACATGAGTTTATTTTTTACAAGCAATGAGATTCACACCTTGTATCTAACTTTGGCACTATATAAATAAAAAGGGACTGAATAGACCCCAAAGGTGGACTGACTGACAGATGACTAGATCAGCTGCTACTAGCTTACAGCTAGCGCAGACACAGAAAAGTATCAAAAGATTACAATAAAAGATGTCCATGACATGTCCATTTTATATGAAAAATAAAATTACAGACAGGCTGTTTTGGTTTTTCCAAAGCAGAAATAACAAAGTCAAAAATCAAAATTGGGTTAAATGTTAATAGGAGAAGTTAGGTAATCTAATACAGTGTAAAGAAGTATTATAGTTAAATTAAAAAAAACCAAACAGACGTGGTAACGAAGCCTGGGACTTGACTTTGGAAAAACAAAAACATATGTATTTAATTTGCTTTTTTGCTTGAGATGGGTGAGAGCATTGGTCTGAAGCAACAAAACAGCAGTGATTTAATTAGATTTTGAGGCTTGAGACAGGATGGCTCTACAGAAGAGGTCAGGGTAATTTGAAAGGATCTGATAAACCTTAGTGGGCCCGGCATGTTTCATGGCTGTCTGCCTTGTAGATTAAGATGCTCGCTGTTGAGAAGTTTGACCGATTTGTTTCCAAAAACAGCAAAGGAAACAACAACACATGTGTACAGGCAGACAGAGAGATTGACTGACTGATGATGATCGATGAATATTAATATGATCTATGGTAACCATGACGACAGGGCCTGCCACCAAGGAATTTTTACTGTATGGCCCCAGGATAGTAACATCATGAGCCTCAACGCGGCACCGATTCCCGCACATTTATTAATAATCCCCCAGAATGCCTCGGGGCAGGTTCCAGCCAGCTCGTTCTCCCAGCGTTTTGTCTCTCTGCTCTCTTTAATTTCAGACTCGAGTCCAAGCAGCTATGCTTTGCTCTCTCTCGTTACAACCCCAGCCACTCACCTCAGACTGTCATGAATAATTAAAACCTTGTTCGACTGCTCGTGGTGACACGCTGCACACTGGGGAGATGAGCACTGATCCCTGTAAGCTCGTTCCAGTTTAGCAGACAATATCTGTCCGTGTGTTCATGTTTGGCTTTGGGGTGTGAGGGGCGCTGTACGCTCCCGTAAGAGCCTTAAGAAGGAAGTTAAGAGCAGTTAAGGTCTTAGATAACACACAGTTTAGGTTTCCACACTTTGTCATTTAGGAGAGGCAGGCACTTGAAAACCTTAGCGGGGAGCAAGTAGTCTTTATGGCACGGTGTGAATATATGGCACGTGCTCTTGACTTCCTGTAGGCCTGTGGAGTGGTCAAAGAAGACGACGTGGCACTGCTGCATGTCTTCCACCACTCAGTCAACACTTCTATCAGGCTTTGGTGTGTAAATTCACAGAAGAGGCGTTCAGATTATGTGCTAGATGTAACAGATTCGCAGACAGGATGTGAAGGAGGAAAGAACAGGAAGGAAGGCTGCTGGGTCTGCCGCACTCTCTCCTCGTCAATTTCGAGATTTTTAAATATAGAAAAACGCACGCTGTACATCAGCGGGGGTCCAGAGTATGGTGTGGCATTATCGTCCTCCTTCCCCTTCATTATCAGCTAAGCCTGTGATTATTGCTGAGCTGATTTTTGCTGCTATCGTCTATTTCAACTGAGGATTATTCAAGTTTTTGAATGTTCGGATATTTCAGTATAAACTCAGGCTTTGCCGCAGTAACCAGCGATTGACCCTGTTTCTGCTGCTTCCTGCTAGAGTCCCAGGAGCAGTGTTACCACCTGTTCAGGAGTAACAGTGTGCGGGTACACTGCTGAGAGAACGATGAGGAAAAAGCTTTAAGGCTTTTATAACTTCAGGCAAAGAGGAAACTTTGCTGAGGGGGTGGTTGAAAAAGTAGAAATGTGCCACAAGTGTAAAGATAGTAATTTTCGTCTTTTCAATAAGATCAAGTCGTTACAAAGAGGACAGAGCTGCCAGTCAGTAACTCTATGCCTGGAATTGCTACAGTTTGCTGTTCTCTTTATTTTGTCGATTTTCTAGCTCCTGCTTTTGCTGTTTCTTTTTACTGTAATGTGACTGAATCCTGGCTTATTTGCATTGTATAAACTTTGCAGTGGTTGACATATTAGCATAATTCCATGGGGGGATGCCCATCACTCGGTGGTAGGATACACTGTTAAGCTTAACTGCTGGAAAGCTTATTACAGCTCCTGTTTTGCTGTTCCTACTGACAACTGGGATCCTAATCCAGAATAAACTCCTGGGCAACAACCCCTAAATTCAAGTAATAAAGTCTTAATCTCATAATATTCAGTATTTTTATGACTGTCATAAAGAAAGCACACTGTTGACCATGATTCCATCCTAGATATAACATCATGCTGCTGTATATTGATAGAGAGTAAATGTGTATCAGTCTCAAGCCGCAGACTTTGATGCTGAAAACAAAGCCAGTGTGCATGTGCCACTTCCCCACTTTCTTCCTTTTAAAAGGAAGTTTTTCACTCCCACTGTCAAAGCCTAAAGTTCTGCACGATTAAGGGTGTAGTTGTTGAGGGTACTATCAGCTAGGCATCATAAGGTCTTGCACATAACTAGGTGGAAATCCTGAACTGATTAGCAGAATGCTAATGTTTTTTTCAGGACAACTACTTGGGCAGTCCTTCCAGTGGCTCCAAATTTAATCAATTGTTAAATAACATGCTATTTATGGCCTTTTACTTGAATATTTCCAGCCTCACACAGGAAGTCATCGAGCTAGTGTGTTGGTGCTTGTGTGTATTTCTGTCTTTTTAATTATACTACTATCCTTCCCCAAACCCTGTACTTTAGTTATCTATGTTGCTAGAGGGACTTTGATATGTTAGCAATGAATAGCATATATTTGTGTCTCTACAATTCACATTGCTAGCCAAGGTAGCTAGCATTAGGTACCTTGGCTAGCAATGCTTTAACTCTAGAAATGTTAGAAATGTCCCATTACTTACTTCTTCACCCTCTCGTCCTAATGCAATCAAAAATATTTCAAAATACGAAGATGGCATCAGGTAAAAAAAAGAAAAAACACACTCAAGGCTTTAAAAATGTCCATATTTTATAAAAACTAATTTCCCAAAACCGAAAGCATTGATTTTGCAAATGTCATAAAGCCATATTTTATTCATAACAGAACACAGAAAATATATAAAATGTTTAAACTGAGAAAATGTACCATTAACTCATGTTAATTTTGATGTCAGCAACACATCTTCAAAAAGTCTGTAAACTTCTGGGAACTGAGAAGGTCTTAAGTTTTGGTTCATGATACTCTAAATCAGCGGTCCCCAACCTTTTTTGCGCCACGGACCGGTTTATGCCCGACAATATTTTCGCGGACCGGCCTTTAAAGTGTCGTGGATAAATATAACAAAATAAAACTAGTGCCGGTACCGAAAAAAAAGAAGATTTATTCATAACACACGTGAAAAGACCCAGGAAAACAGAGTCAACGATAAAAAACGATAACAAAATAACGCTTAAAAACTGATAAAAACCCTGAAAACCATACATTTCACACCCGAGCCTCAACTCTCGCGGCCCGGTACCAAACCGGTCCGTGGCCCGGGGGTTGGGGACCACTGCTCTAAATGATTTCAGTTGGTTATCGGTCTGGACTGCAGACAGGCTAGTTCAGTTAGCATCGTCTTGGTGAAATATACAAGGCCTTCTCTGAGAAAGATGTCAACTGGATGCTCCCATCCAGCTGAGAATGAGGGTCGATCACCACACAGACCAAACAAAACACAGGGCTTAAATACACAGAGGGAACAATCAGGGAATGGGAGACAAGAGGGACAGCTGGGACAAATCAGGGCTAACGAGACAAGGGAAGCAAAATCAAATACATTAATATGAGACAGACTTTCAAAGTAAAACAGGAAACATAACACAGAGACACGGACAAGAGGATACGGCTGACAGGGGAGACAGCAACTCTGGAACACAGACAGAAACCAGAAGACTAAAACTCTAACATAAACACACAGAGAACCTAAACTTAGAACAGTCCTGTAACCCATTACACAAAGAAAGCTAGAATATAATCAAATAAACAAACAAAACACGCAAAACACTGGGTCGAGGCCCAGGCACCCTAACACCTGTAGATGATGAGCTATTCAAAGTCTTCTGAGTTTTATGTTGAGGAACCTTCTGAAATTGTTCCACAATTTGTAGATGAATTTTTTTTTGCAAATTGATAAACCTCAGCTCGTCTTTATTTCTGGGAAAACTTCCCTCTAAGATACTTTTTGCCACAAACTTGTTGCCATTTAACCAAATTAGTTGCAAAGCATTCTTCTCAGTTTAAACACTTGATATGTTTTCTATGTTCTACTGTGAATGAAAGATTGATAGATTTATGATTTTGTTTTTATTTAGATTTTATTCAGTATTCCAGTATTTTGTAGGAAATGGGGATCCTTCAGTACCATATGTTAAAAACTGCTTTACAGTGAGCCACTTTTTAAATGTCTATGAAAAAAAATCAACATTTTTACGCTAACAATCTTTCAGTTGTGTGTAATATGAAAAAAGTCAAATATATTTTACAGCTTCACACACTTTTGTGGAGAACTTGGAGAAACTTTTATAGCTAATTTTAGTTTTCGACCTTGTACTTCAGTGTTGTGGTTCATTGTCACTGCTCTCACTCTCAGCAGCTTCTCTAGCAGGGAGCCATGATAATATCACTGTATGCCATTTGCCCAGCAGCAAACAGCAATAAGGTGAAAGTTAGTCACTAGCGGGGGAGCATAATTAGCAGATTAAGGGCCCGATCTTTTTCTCGGGACCTAGTGAAGACGAAATTAGAGCTAAGTGGATGGTGAATGCTGTATTTTAATTTGCCGGATGGCCAGATGATGCAATGAACGTTTTGAGTTAAGAGTGCAACTCTTACCTTAGGATGAAAACGATCAGGTCGTTGTGGACACTATGCTGTATTTAGATTTTGTAATAATTCATGTAACCTGACTGATATTAATAGGGCCTTACTCGTCTCTGAGCTCAGTGTTCTGTCAGGAGAGATCCAGTGGCTGCTTTATCACACTGCTAACAGCTGTAACTGTGCTGCTGCTAAGCAGAATAATACGCTTCAGCTTCTGTGCAGCTCAGGTCTTCAGTTTCTTGCCTAGCAATATCAGGCAACAGCTGCAAGTTTCACAGAAAGCTTCCTTTTGGCGATAACCTGACTACAATAACTTGTCAAGATGTAACATTTGCTCCACATCATTCTCTTATGTCTGCAGGCTTGTCAGGTTCTCCTCCTCTGCAAAAACACAGCCCCAAACACTGGGCGCATCCGCCTGAGACAAGACGCCACAATAAGAAATGCACTTTTATCTAATCTAAGCTCCATTTATAGTGGGAGCAGCCTAGTTTTAATCAGGTTTAGGGGTTTCTTTTCCTCTCCGCTTGCGTGCGTGCTTCACTGCAGTTTGATGGCTAATCTGCCTGAATGTCTCTCCTCTGCCTCGCTGGGTTCCATGTGTTATATAACTGTTTTTTTCCAACTGACTCTTGTCTGCTTTACAAAGAAATGAGCTATGAATCTCCTTCAACTTTGCATCATCACGGCTGCGTCGCTGAATTATTTGCCAGCGGTTTCTGTCCCACCCAGCATGGGTAACTCGATCTTATGCAAATCTGGTTTAACAGATTCGTAGCTGTTATAAGAAAAAAGAAAATCACAGTGGAACAACTTTGAAGTGTCACAGTAATAACAGCTCTAGTTTTTCATCCTCATCGATGTGACACTGCTTTCCATCTG
This sequence comes from Perissodus microlepis, assembly GCF_051167445.1. Taxonomy (NCBI): domain Eukaryota; kingdom Metazoa; phylum Chordata; class Actinopteri; order Cichliformes; family Cichlidae; genus Perissodus; species Perissodus microlepis. Next base: position 2,990,200 of record NC_140477.1, on the reverse strand, counting down.
TGGTTCATTTTGCCTGAGGTCTGACGCTGATTAGTGTGAACATGGAAAAGTAGAGAAGCATCATATTGTTAAATATTGGATCAGATTCATCTGTGCCTCAGCATCTAATCCTGATGCTTACATGCCATATACTGTAGTCTGCTCAGTGAACTAACTCAAACTCTCCATAGATACTGCTGATAATCTTTTACTCACTTTAGGCTGTGTTAAAAAATTCATAGCCTGACAGCTTTTTCAGTGTCTTATCATCTGGATTACTGTAAACGCACTACTGATATATTATCATCAGAACTAATCTCGAGAAAGCATTTCCTGTTTTGTTTTTTTTATCTTTATACCAAAGCTTCAGGACGCTCACGAGATAGTCCGCTATTAATAGATATGTATAAAGCTAAATGACTAGAATAATTAAATACATGGTAAATGGACTGGTACTTACATAGTGCTTTTCCACTCTAATAGATTGCCCAAAGCACTTTCTACTACAAATCTCACTCACCCTTTCATCAATTCTATCTGTGAAGCACCAAACTGTCACCTCATGGTGCTTTATATTGGAAGTTAAAGACAGAGAAATACGATTAGACGAGGAAGGAAAAAAAAAGTTATCTTCCTGGTTAAAATTGTGCATTTTAACATAAGAGTCTGTTGAGTTTGACTTCATTTACGAGCAAACCTCAAGTTGCCATTGGAGGAGCTGCAGTCAAGTTTGCATCATTCTGTTAATGTGTTCTCATTTTGAGAGAGGGGGTTTGAAACTTTGTTGTTCTGTTGTGGGAAGCACCAAACAGTTCTCTGTGCCATGACTATCATTGTCACTGTGGTTTAGTACATCCTCCATCATGATCATCATCTAGTCGCTAATTGTGTGATAAACTCATTTTGTACGTTTTTATCAGAGCTGTTTTTGCTTGATTAGCTGCCTGCTGGAGCAGGAAACATGGCTGATTAGAGCAGTTAGTCTGAATCAAAACATTAATTTTGCTGGCTGCAAGCAATTACCCAGAAGAAGTTAAAATGCTTCTTTAGCAATGGGGGATTTTCTGCGAATACGTCAATTCAGAATGCGACCAAAGAGACAACCACTCCATCAAAGATTGGTGTAGCTAACACAACATCAGCCATAGAGAGCACTAAAAACTGAGCCTGAGCTCGCTTCTTGTGTTTTGAATCTTCTTTTTTTCAATCTTGCCTTTCCCTCTAGTTAATATTTCTTTTATGATTTTATATCATGCACTTTTATGCTCATTTAAATTCTTGTTTGCTCTGTACCTGTTGCTTTCCTATGTATCAGTGACAGCTACCTGCTTGCATACTTAGTACTTGCTTTGGTCCTATTTCTATTGTCCTCCTCCTATTCTCTATCTTACTTGTTAAGCACCTTGGCATACCCTTGGTTTTTAAGTGTGCTTTATAAATAAAGTTTATTATTATTATTATTTTTTTTCTAGGACTACAGGCGTTCTTCCCTCTCACCTCTGGCCTGACTGACCCACCAGCCCATCACCATGAACTACCTTCGCCGGCGCCTGTCAGACAGCAGCTTTGTGGCCAACCTCCCCAACGGCTACATGATGGATCTGCAGAGGCCGACCCCGCCAGGCTCATCAACTTCTTCTCCTGCCTCCCCAGCCACGGAGAGGCGGCAGCCCCCGAGCGTCCCAAGCCAGCCTCAAGCCTCGGGCGTATCCACTGGCTCAGCCTCTGGTCCGGCCTCAGGCTCAGGGAGCTTCCTCAGCTCCTTCTCCAGCGTGGTGAAGAGTGCACAGATGGCCCAGAATGTGGCGGCTGCCGCGCATGCTAAGTCAGCAGCGGCAGCGGCGGCTGCTGAAGGCGCCTCTGCAGGAGGTGTTCAGCCAGCCAAGCCTGTGATACGCAAGCCTAAGATCCTGCTGGTGATTGATGATCAGCACACAGACTGGTGAGCAGAAGCCTTTTAATGTAGTAGCACAAGTGTGGGTTTATATTTGAGCAGAAAACATTTCACATCACAGTGCTTGATCTCTGAAGTCTGAAATGACTCATCTGAGATCACTTCAGATTCCAGCAAATAATGAACTGAAGTGTGACTGATTTGTTTGTCAGAGTACTAGAACTCTTCCATGTCATTTACAGTCGTGCTTCCCTTAAAATTTCCACAGCGGATCACAAAAACCCATGAGCAGTTAAGTGGAAGTAACCTTCTTACTGCTGTATAAAGTGTAGTAGTATCTGCAAGTAGGACATGGCAAATTAAACTTAAGAGTGAACTTCTTTGATACATCACCAGACCTTCTAAAAGCAAGTCTACACCTTGAAGACATATAAAATGTTCAGTGAGTTTACCCTGATATAAGGCGTCTTTACATTGACTGTTTGATTATTAAACTATAAATTAGCATGTTTTTAAAATGTATATAATTACAGAAAAGGTGTACATACTTTGTAAAACAGGACTGCTGTCATGGATGTAAGAGTGAAGCTGGACTAAGTTGGCATTAGAGTAAAATGAAGATAAGAAACGGCTAGCATAGCATTGCAAACTGACAAAATATAGTTTTTATTCATAAAGAAATACATAAATATAAATATATAAATAAAATATAAAGTGATAATTTCCTGCCGTGTATTGTTTTTGTTGCTGTAGTTCATATAATTCAAGTAATTCTGAAAAGTGCTAGGCTAACTGTTTCCAATGTTTATGCTAAGTTAGGCTATCTACTTCTAGCTCCGGTTCCATACTTTTAATGCTATGATATTAACAGTAGTACTAATCCGACACTCTTGTCTGGAAGCAAGTAGGTGTATTTAGAAAAACATCTGTATTCCTTTAAGATGCTACTTTCAAAACATCTCATTGTCAGTAAGCTAATTAGCCACCAAAATCTTTAGCATCTAAAAAGAAGATATTGCTAAGATTAAAAAAAGTTCAACTTTGATAGCTTGTATTTCTCCCTCTACTCTCCTGCCAAATGGAAAACATTCTTGTGCTTCAGTTTGAATGAAGTGAGACGTGTTATTGTTTATGATAGATTTGTACGTCCTTGATCTTAGCCGGCGTTTGCATTAGCGTTCTTTGCTGGAATTAAAATTGTCATGGTAACAAGGAAAAGGAACGATGGAATGTGACAGGAAAAAAACAGTGATTTAATCAGAAGAAATGAGCTCTTCTTTCGCTGACAGCCCATACATGAATTTTTGAAGCCGACTTCAGCTGCCTTTTACTCCCAACGCCGGAGGAATTGATTTCCTGAGCTGCAGTGAAGACACACGGCAGCCAGTTTATCGTGTTTGTCTTATGGAATCAATAAACCACTCATCCATTTCATGAATTGTTATTCTGTTGCCTGACATTTGCTGGTAGACCGACCTCAGCTGGGCTGTTATTAGCCATTTCCAGCCGCTCGAGCTGCACCCACAGAATTAGTAGAGATCATTATGTGCGGAGGCATCCTCTACTAGGAGATCAGGCAAGAGTCTAAAAATGATCCCTAAATTAAAGCGCCCCACTGACAGCCGTGTCAAAAGCACCAAGATTGCTCTCAATTTCCCGCAAAGCCGGGTGGCCTCTTTTCCTTAAGCTGCAATCCCAAGAGGACCCATTTCTTTTCACACCCTGGTGTTTTTGAAATGAGTCGTCAGGGGATCATCCACCCTCTGAGGCACAAAAGCTCATTCAGCCACTCAGATGGAGCATCCTCACTGTTTGAGAGAACAGCGGGGTTTTTTTTTTTAAATCACCAACTCTGTTAGTTAAATAAAGAGAGAAGAATGGAAGTTTTTTTTAAAGTGCGGTTGATTTATTGATTTATTTTGTGAGCTTTTGCAGCAACAGGAACATCTGAGCAATATAAAGCAATCCAGGGTAACGAAACCTTACCTTCAAACGAGATTTTAGTATTCACATTTTGATCATATGAGTCAACTCTGTCAAAATAGCTTGCGGCACTGTTGTAGTGGGTTAGATTATGTGTGATGGATTGCAATTTTGAAGTCCAGGTGTCCATCTATGCTCCATAGTTTTGCTTTGCTTATTGTCATTTATTGGTTGCAGCTTTTATTCAAAGTTTGAGCTTCTTTCTGCACAGTTTGACACGACAGTGCTGAGTTTAAGGCCCACATTTTAAGCACAAGCAGGATTTCTGTGATGCCACAGCTTGCTTTGAAGCCTTAAGCAAAACAGCATAACACCTACACATGTGAGATGTAGAAACACATCATTTTTTAATCATTTCTTACATCTTTTTAAACATTGCAACAGACTGGCGACCTGGCCAGGAGACCTCACATACCCAGCCACCCTCAATTTGATAAAAGGGATTTACTTAAAGCTTCCAAGCAACATTTTAATAACACGTTATTTTTTAAATATTGGTAGGCACTGCTTTATTTTTGGCATCGTTGAACACATTTTCTGCAATAACTTTTCAGAATTGTGCAATTTAAGTGCTCTGAGAGGAAACTGCATTTCTGTCTACTCTAGGATGTCTTCAGAGGTAGGAGACAAAGAGACTGTTCCTGTTGGTTATCAATGCAAATGTGCATGGATGTCACTTCACAGGGCAAAGAGTCTCGTTCAGTGTCAGGAAATAGAGCAGGAAAACATGATATTGCTTTTAACTACTGAATTCAAAGCGTGTCAAGCTGCTGTTAAACGTTGTTAAATGTAGAACTGTTCCTGAGTTAACCACTGGGTGGCACTGTAGCTTACTTAAAGCCTCATAGACGGCTGCTTATCATTTCCCTTGATGCTTCAATGTTTCTATGTAGGAGTGATGAGCTTTGACCAGCAGATGGAGTTATCTGATAGACTATAAATTTTATCTGAAGCACTTCCTCTTGCAGTCTTGTAGCGTTTGAGCCTACAGATGTTCTCAGAGTATTAGTCTTTACATTATCACTTATCACTTTGATTTCATTTCAAACCAGTGTTATCGCTAGAGATGAAGGTCATGTATTTTCCATTTAGATAACAGATTGAAATCAGTAATTAATCAATAATTAATATCCAGTTCAAGATGATTTTTTTTTTTAGATTCACTTAACACTTTGGACTGTTATCACTGATGTCCATTGTTAGTTAATATACCTAAAACTGGCTCCAAAGCTGCCTGAACAACATCACATCCATGGAAACTGATACTGTTGTTGGACTAGTCGTGTCAAACATGAGGCCTGGGGGCCTGAATTGGCCAGGCAAAAACTCCAATTTGGGCCACTGGATGACTTTGGAAATGTGAGGGAAATTTTGGACTTTGGACCGACAGATCTTTCATTTACTGCAGCAGGATTTCTTCATTGTGTAGATGTACCTTTGAAATTGCATCTTTTTCTTATGATCTTATGATATCTTAGGGGTTAGTTAAACGTATTTACACTGAGAGAAAGGAGTTTCATCGATTAAGATCAAAGTGGGCTGCATGAGGCATGTAACATGAGCTTGACATCCCTGATTTGAAGCTTGAATTTGCTTGATGGATGTCCTGAGAGTAAAGACAACTGTTACTCATTCTGCAGGAGATTAGAAATGTTCATCTCCAGCTCCTCTCTGGTATGTTTGCATGTTATCATTGACCAATGGCAGCTTTAAGAGTGTCAGTCATGGTGCTGCTGCTAATAATAAAACTGAACCAGCACTGAAGTGGTGACTGTGAATGTCCTCAAGATCAGCTCAGGAGGTGGCTGTCGACTTGAGTCTTGAGCCACTTCAGCCAGCAGTCGAACAGTTAACGCTCGACTCTCAGATGCAGATTGAGGGGGAAAAAATTTGGCTGCTCTTTTTGCAACTTGTCTTCAACTAAACCTTGTCGCTGTATTTCATTTATAACCGTTGGGAAAGTGATGTATTGTGTGCTGCTTTGCTGTTGAAATCTTTAGGTTATTCAAATGACAAAGTGAAGATAAGAGTTCCAATTGTGTTGGCCAGGTTTATGATTTGCTTTATGACCCTTTATTGACTCATGATGTACTCTTGATTTTTTTAAAGCCCCAGGAGTCCAATGGTCTTTCAACATCGCGTTCTAAATAGATGCAATGTGGTTTTCATGTATTTACATAGAAAAAAATCGAGCTTATTCTATATATGGTCACAAGTTTAGAAGCTAACGTAATGGTTTTTGTATGGAAGAAGTGCGATTGCTAAAAAACACAACTTTAGCTCTTTGACAGACATTCAGCAGGTATATGGGCATCCATCCATCCATCCATCCATCCACTTTCTTTTGCTTACTCCATTTTCCAATTTCTGATGGGGGATTGCAAAATGATCCCAGGACAGTTAAGATGTGTAATATCTCCAGTAGACTGGGCCTACTTTAAAGTTTCCCTTCAGCTTGATGTGCCTAGAAAACACCCCAGAGGTATCCCAGTGAGACGTTATAACCAATTCAGTTGGTTTGGTCCAGACGCCCTAGGACAGGGGTGTCCAACTCCAGGCCTCGAGGGACGGTGTCCTGCAGGTTTTAGATCTCACCCTGGGTCAACACACCTGAATCAAATGATTAGTTCATTACCAGGCCTCTGGAGAACTTCAAGACATGTTGAGGAGGTAATTTAGCCATTTAAATCCGCTGTGTTGGCTCAAGGACATAGCTAATACCTGCAGGACACTGGCCCTCGGGGCCTGGAGTTGGACACTCCTGTCCCAGGGAGAAAAAGGCTTTGTGGCCTTTTGGATCTGATATCTCATACCGTCTATCATAACCCAAAGCTCCTGGCCTTAGCTACAGGTTGGTATTGGCTGGAAAAATTGAAAGATTACATGTTTACTGGTGAAAATCCAAATAATTTTGTACTTAAGTGAAAATAGCTTGGGCTAGAAACCCAACTAAACACAACCAGCGCAGATTGTCAGGCTGCATGAAAAACGATGAATTCACTTGCAGCTTTTCTTACTGAATTACTGCTGGACAGCGATGTGTTTATGTACAGTTGGGAAAAAGGGAACAAATTGCCCTGATCATCGGCCATCAATCTTTGAACCGAACTAAACAAAGTGACTGGGGCAGGCAAAGGAATATGTGATTTCCACAACAGCTGCCTTACTCTGCTGCCCGAACCTGATTGTTCTTGTTGGAAAACAAACAGACAAACAAAAAAATTCATTCATGTCATTCATCCAGCCCGATTGTATACAATCATGTGGTCCATAAATGAAATGAAACTGTAGTTTTCATTGGGTTGTGCAGGAATATAGTGAAGCTATCTCTGAGTGTAGTAGGAACACCAGAACTTGTGCTGTGATTTCAGACAGGTTGCTCAATAGTTTGTCCAGTCTTTCTGAGCAGCCCTGACTCGAGAGCGCTGTGAACATATCGGGTGTCCGTTGATCTATCCTTTCCCCCCCAGGGCTGAATTTCCTCCTGGGCATTCCAGCAGAGAGGCTGGGGTCTCTGGGGAAACCCTGCTCTGTCCTGACAGACTTGGCCTCCAGCAATGACTCATGCACAATAGCAGTACACAGCACTGAGAGCATCACCGCAACCACCAACAATCCTTCCTTTTCTGCCTCTCCCGCTGCCTCTCTTTCAGGCTGACTCGTAAGACGACGGGCCAAGTAGCTGTCAGTCTGTTTGCTCTGTGTTCTGAATGATGTGAGCATCTGATTGCTCAATTCAGCCCCACGCTGGCATACTGCTTACTTCTTCATGAGTAGCCCAGTACTATTGACATCCCCTGGTCATCTCGAACCACATGAAGAAGATTTTAATTTTCTGTTTTGTCTGCAGAAGAAGCACAGAGGCCACACACTGGCACAAAAAAAGCTAAACATCCTCTCGCTGCATTTGTTAATCTATGCTTTGTCTCACAAAGAGGCCAAACGTTCAGAAAGTGCAAAATGAATTCATTAGAAGGCCACTGGGTTTATAAAGCACTCAAAGGGTAAAGACAGTAATTTACTTTAGGAACGTTTAGTGCGCATCTAAAAGGTCCAGATAAAAACGTCCCAGACAGTTTGATTCATTTTATTTGATCACTTTTAGATACAGATTTCTGGGGAAAAAACCCTCTAAAGTGCACACCTTACAACAGGCACGTTTATTTTGGAGAACTCTCTAAAAATTAACAACATGAGAAAAGAAATGTGAAGTCGCTCACCTGCTTTCAGTCTCTGAGATTAGTAATCAGAGGCAAAGCCTCAAAGTCACTCCTTTATAAAAAAGACAAATACATTTACATTTTTTTCTGCATACACTGCAAAATGTGACCATCAGAACGTTTCTACTTTCAGCATCAGCTCTGGTACATAAACCTCACAGTAAATGCAGATGGCACACTTTCTGTTTCAACTTACTGGAGGCCACGACAGCCACTCCACTCGATTCAGTCAGTCTATGTTCCCACCCTCAGCTATCACCACCAGCTCTGGGTAGTGACCAAAAGAATGAGACGGCAGGTACAAGTGACAGAAATGACCTTCCTCCAAAGGGTGTCTGGCTTCACCCTTAGAGAGAGGGTGATGGGGTTGATCATTTGGGAGGGATCGCTGCCCCATCCACATCAAAAGTAGTCAGGTGAGATGCTTTGGGTATCAGCCTCCTGGACGTCTACTAAGTGAAGTGTTTTGGGCATGTCCTGCCGGGAGGAAGCCCCGGGGCAGACCCATGACAGTACTTGCAGGGTTACATCTCTGTGCTGGTTTAAGCTGCGTACATACTGGCAGCGATCGTTTTGCAGCTGCCAGCTGGTTGCTTGCAGACATTCCAGGCTCTGGTTGCCTAGGCGACCTTCTACTGTATTTACTAGCAGGTCAGTTCAAGTTATTTATATACCGCCCAATCACAACAGTCACCTCAAGGTGCTTTATATTGTAAGATAGAGAGCCTACAATACAATATTGTAAAGGCTTACAGTAATATAGAGAAAATTCCAAAATTCAGATGATCCTCTATGAGCAAGCACTTTGGCAACAGTGGGACGAAAAAACTCCCTTTTAACAGGAAGAAACCTAGAGGGGAGCGAGGGAGGACAGAAGAGCCAGAGAGTAATGATAATAAATGATTAAATGCAGGTCATATGCCAATCAACAGTATTTTTCACTCTCATTGGTATCCTCAGTTGCTTGCCTATAAAGTTTGTTGCAGATCCCGCCCACTTTGCGTTGCCATCATTTATTTTTATATCGTAGTCAGTGAAACATCATTAACTTTTATGAATGCCTTGGAAAAGCTGGAGAAGGTGTCCAGGGAGGGTCTTAGACTGTTGCTGCCACAACCTGCAGCCCAGTGGAGCTACAATTACACTTCTATTACAGATTAAAAATGAGTGGTGAAGTGGAGATGCGACTCACCAGTAATTGCCACAATCCAGCTGTTGATGACACATTAACAGGAGATTATGCGAGTTTGGTGCTTGCAGTTATTTGTAGTGTTTTTTTCTGAGTTTATTACAAACCTGCTGCATAAAACAAAAACAGGATCCATCCACGATCTCCTCCAAAACAACAGAGCTGTATGTGTAGCTGTAACGTAAAATAATACCATCCATGCATGCATCCATCCATCCACCCCCTTTGAGTCCAGGGGGCAGCACATTGAGAAGCCTAGACTTCCCTCACCAGTTCCACCTCTTCTAGCTTATCCCGGGGGACACCGAGTCAATTCCAGGCCAGCTGAGAGATATATTCTCTCCGGGGAGTCCGCGGCCTCCTCCCAGTAGGATATGTCCAAAATACCTCACCTAGGAAGCTTCCAGGAGGCGTACTAGTCAGATGCCCGAACCACCTGAACTGGCTCGTGGTGGAAGACCAGCGGCTCCGAGTCATTCTGGAAAAACTGAGCTCGTCACCCTACCTCTAAGAGAGCCCAGCCATCCTTCGAAGGAAACTCATTTCCTCCAAGAATTACTTAGAATAAATTTACTTTTTCGCTATCATCAAATGAAACCATGTACTTCACTTCAGAGAGGTCACAGTCTTTCGGCTGCAGTTTAATAAGTTTGTATGGGTGCATTTCCCACAATGTGGCCTTTCAAATCATCAAAGTAACTTTCAAAAAATAGCCACAAAGAAAACTCATTCCCTCAACGCCTGAATGAACAGTGAAGAACACAAACATATATGTAACCTATGTCTGAATGACAGAATGCTACTTTAATTTAAAGCCATTGTTCCTAGACTGACATTTCTGTTGAAGCACACATGGCTGATCATCTGTGCCCACTAAGATGGGTGTGGCCTTTGCTCTGTGATCATTCACCTGTTTGATACTTGATAGTGCTGATCACAGCGGATGTTCTTCCTGTGTGCAGAGAGGCACAATCTGATCTTGGCAGGCTTTTTCTAATCCAGATAACTCTTTATAGTTCCATTTTTATTTTTACTTCTAAAAAAGTTCACATAGCTGCCTTGGACATAGTGTTACAGCAGATGTGACGCTACTGCGAGACATCGTCTATATTCTGCTATTTGCAGGTTTAAAGCTTAAGATATTGTGATGGTCTTGTTATGTATCCCTATTGCGCCTTTGTGGGAGTCCCTCCTCCAGCGGATGTCTCCAGTGGCCAATGTTTGCCCTCGCCGCACACATGCGCACAATCGAATGGTGAAAACAACACCAGCTATAATCTTTTTTTTTTTTTTTTTTTTTTTTTTAAACAAGCTAAACCAGCACATTTTAAATTTTTATCTGCTTGTAAAAATATGAGGCCACTATAGAAAATCTCTTTTAAAAACAGAGCGGTATTAGCAAAACATCAGCTCTGATGGAGTTCCTCCTAATAAAAGCAGCGATAACACATGCATGACTCATACGCCTTCTATGAGTGGTACACAAAAAGAAGTCACTTATTCTCATGGTTACAAAAATAAAAGAAGTCGTTAAGCCTCGTGGTGTTTATGTAGTGGGCGTATGCACGACCGAGGGATGGAAAGCCCAGGCCTCTGTGCAGCGCTTCTACATGTGATCACATCTAAAACACTCATTCAAACCACAGAGCCCAGTGGTCTGTAAATTAAATTGATGTAAGTTAAACCAGTGAATGAATAGTGGAATTGTACAGCGCTTTGAGGGCCCTGAAAAGCACTATATAGATGCAATCCATTATTATTATTATTATTATTATTATTATTATTATTATTATTAAATGTTTTGCAATACCTTAAACATATACCGAGCTTTTTGTTTGGGCCATTCAGCCTGCCTCCCGCTCTGAGGCAGCGGTGGTCCTGACTGCCAGGGGGCATTGCCTGTCTAGTATGTAGGTCAGTCACATTGAAGAATCCCAGCTTCCACAATTACAGAGAATGAGACGGCTTGGGACCCAAAACTATCAAGCCCAACAGCTGGGAGATGTTAGGAAAAAAGATCCTCCTCAGTGACTGTAATGAACATTAATGAATGGAGCTAAAAGGACACATGTGGGCAGATGAAAAACAAAAGAAGGCGGACAGGCAGAAGAGGAAAGAGGCTTTCTGTTTGGTGGAAGAGAAAAAAAATGTTGCAAAAAGGGAAATGTGTTTCAGTCTGGGGAGGTTGAAAAGCCCGTCCCAGTAACAGAAGGCCTGTAGCATGCAGCCCAGATCCTCAGCTCCTCAAGGGTCCAGCCCGGAGCCTTTGACAGATTGTTCACTGTCCCACGTCTGAGAGTTCAGCAGCATCACCTGCGGCTATAAAACAAAAACAATAACCAAAGATCTACGCTTTAGAAAGGAGAGCTGACTTATATCAGATAATGGTGCTCTTATTTTGAGTTGTGTATCGTTAAATACTTTAATAACTGTAAGGTTGTTGCAAATGATTGCGAGAAACCCCCTCTTCAGTTATATTCGCCATATATCATTACCCAACATGCACTGGGCAATTATGTATGCAAGACAAACTGGACGTATTTTTATTCACATTAATGTAGTCATAGAAAAGTTGATACTATGAAAGTCTCAGGCTCAGAGCCTCCTCAGTATACAATAAAACTAGAGCATGATATTGTTGACACTGTGGCAGGTGTTGGGTCAGTCCACCATTATGGTCTAGATTAAAAATGAATAGACTGAAACAGCCGGATGGATGGAAACATATTCCAATTACAGTTTTATAATTGACATGGACATAATGTGTAGACGCTTAGCTTTCATTTGAGGGTCTCCAGATTCAAATTGGATCAAAGATTTGGGAGTTTCAGATCCTGAACATGTGTCACCCTCTTTTTAAAGGGACCAAATGTAATTGGACAACTGACTCAAAGCCTATTTCATGGGTAGGCGTTCCTTTGTTATTATATGCCATTATCAATTAAACAGATAAAAGGCCTGGAGTTGATTTGAGGTGTGAAGATTTTTGTTGTGAAAAACATGCAGTTGAAGGAGCTCTCCGTGCAGGTGAAATAAGTCGTCCTTAACCTGCAAAAAGAGGGGAAAAAAACATCCAAGAAATGGCTAGAATAGCCGGATTGGCAAAATCTACACTTTGGTAAATCCTGAGAATCAAGGGAAGCGCTGGTGAACTTGGTGCAAAAAGACCTGGATGTCCACAGAAGAAAACGGCAGCGGATGATCAAAGCAGATAAACCCCCTCAGAACGGCCAACCAAGTGAACAACACTCTCCAGGAGGTCTGCGTATTGATATCCAAATCTACAATAAAGAGAAGACTGCATGAAAGTAAATACAGAGGGTTCACTGGAAGGCACTCATAAGCCTCAAGAGCAGAAAAAAGCCAGCACAGTTCTGCAAAAACATTCTTTGGACAGATGAAAGCAAGATCCACCTCTGTCAGAATGATGGCAAGTAAAAGTTTGGAGAAGGCAGCTCATGATCCAAAGGATACCACATCATTTGTAAAACATACCAGAGGTAGTGTGATGGTTTGGGCGTGCATGGCTGCCAGTGGCACTGGGACACGAGTGTTTACTGATGATGTGACACAAGACAGAAGCAGCCGAATGAACTCTGAAGCGTTCGGAGACAGACTGTCTGCTCAAATCCAGCTAAATGCAGCAAATTGATTGGGGAGTGTCTCATAATACAGAAGGACAATGATCCTAGACATACAGCCAAAGCAACCCAGGAGTTTATTAAAGCAAAGCAGTGGAATATTCCAAGTCAGTCACCTGATCTCGACCCAGCATGCATTTCACATGTTGAAGTCTAAACTTCAGACAGAAAGGCAAACAAACAGCAACTGAACGCCGCTGCAGTCAAAGCCTGCTTGAGCATTAAAAAGAAGGAAAGCCAGCGTCTGGTGATGCCCATGAGTTCAAGACTTCAGGCTGTCATTGCCAGCAAAGGGTTTTCAACCAAGTATTAGAAACGAACATTTTATTTTCAGTTATTACTTTTGGGCCCCTGAAATAAAGGGATTGTGTTGAAAAATGTTTTAGTTCCTCACATGTTTATCTTTTGTTTAACCCACTGGATTAAAGCTGGAAGTCAACGGCATCTTAGTTGTTTCATTTAAAATCCTTTGTGGTCATGTACAGAACCAAAATGAGAAAAACGTTGTCTCTGTCCAAATGTATATGGACCTAAATGTAGCTGCTCTCTTTTTTTTAGGCTTTTTTTAAACTGTGTTGTTTTTTTAAACCGGTTTAGCCGTGCATTGTACATTCAAATTAACCAAAGAGAAAAAGTTCACGTTTCACTTTTCTGTACACAAACATCTTGAAATAGCTCACAGAAGCCACGTGCCTCTTGGTAAATCTAAATTCTGCAAGTCTGATAGGACAAAGTCTGATGGGATGTAAGATAACTCTTCTGGTAACTGGAACTCAATTGTGTCAGACCTCAAGGAAACGGCTGCACACCAGGACAGGATGATTCCTGTTTTTTTCCTGTGTGACTGTCACGTGACTTCTAAACTTAGTTTAGTGAGTAAGTGCTCGATATGTAGCAACCGCAGTGCAGTTTCACCTGCTCTACAAACTGCTGCCACAAACACATGAGAAAAAGCAACACACAGCTACTCATTCATTGTGCTGCCTTTATTAAAAGCACTTTTTTCCACCCTTACCCAAGGGATTGTGTTTACTTGAAGCCCCGCAAGGTCAGATTCTGTAATCATGGAAAATGTGAGTCATTATTTTGCCTACTTGCAAGGTATTTTGGAAGGTCTGTTGAAATTTCAGCCCTCTTTCTATCAAATAAACAGAAAGATATTTTAAGGTTGTTTTCACTGCTAGGAGTGTTTAGAGCACGTACATTATTCTGCAGGAGAGGAATCACAGTGCATATGACCTATAGTAACAAATCATTTTGTGTTGGAATAGTGATTTATACCCTCTGAGTATCGGCTGAAATCAGAATTCCACTGTAGAAATGCCAAATGTGCATAATGCAAACAAAATAAATCATCTGATATGGATCAAAAGCAAATCTATTATCATTTCTTTTACAAATTCTCTCTTTTATTTCATCTAGGGCCAAGTATTTCCGAGGGAAAAAGCTGAACGGGGAGTACGAGATCCGTGTCGAGCAGGTACAGTGTATTTAATAACGCTATTCTTTACTATTTTAAAGTCATCATTGATAGCTATTGTGTTATGTACTCATTGATCCTTTAAACATAAATATTTTGCCTCTTAACAGCTTCGTACTGATTGCGCAGCAACATGTCACTAACTTTGTTCTTTGAAAATATTTGTAATAAATGATATGAAATGATTTACAAAATGTTTGGATTTTTATCTGTTCAAAACTTCGAAACCAAAACTGTATAATAATGAATAATGCACACCAAGGTTATTGTCCATTTAATAAGAATGTAATAAATGTTGACAGATTATGGCAATCCTGACGAGCTACATGTCGTCTTCCATTTAAAGTTTTTGTAAATCATCATTTTGGCACTTTGGGACATGTGTGCAGTGATCCCTTGTTTATCGCAGGAGTTACGTTCCAAAAATAACCTGCAACAGACGAAATCCGCGAAGTAGTCAGCTTAATTATTTTACAGTTATTATAGATATTTTAAGACTGTAAAAAACAAAAAAACAAAAAAAAAACACTACACACTTTATACACTTTTCTCAGACAGACATGAACATTTTCACACTTTTCTCTCTTGTTTAAACACTCGCAAAGTTCAAACCTTTGTAGAAAAACAAGTCCAGGATTATAAAATGAAACCTGTATTTTTCTTTCGAACATGAGGGTTTGAGGTCTTACTTTTCAGATGTTTTCTTCAAGCTAAAACTGCACCGCTAGCTTAACGGCTAATTTAAGTTAATGAAGTTGTTCTTTGTCTTAATGGACACTTAAAATTTCTTCTCAGTCTTGAAATCTAAATGATAAGAGTTTTTTTTTTTTTTTTGTTTTTGTTTTTTTTAATTAACAGCGTATAACATTTAAGTGAATGCTTTAGTTGTTTAGGGGAAAAACCTCCTAACGGTTCCACTCATGTTTCACCATATTCAATTATTCCTGTAAGGAAGAAAGCTTACGTTAATTCAGCACAGTTATGAAATTACCGCTTATATGTCTAGACATGCGGTATTTACAGTGTGTAGATACCATCTAATTTACCTTAAAAAGCTGTTCAGTTTGACATGTGCAAGCCATTGTTGAGACTGAAGCTGTCTTTGAAATGGAGTGGTGTGTTTTTATGTGAGAAGGGAAAGAAACCGCAGAAAGCTGGAACGCTGATTTTATAGCCTGTTTGCTTTACTCTCAACTGTTGTGGTCACATCCTCCTTCCAGGGCGGCGTGGGAGCTGGAATGAATCAACACTTTCGTTTGAAAATTGATTTTTCTTTTTTTTAATCTTGCAGCCTCATAATTATTGAACTCCAATAAAAATGCAGCTGATTTAATAATAAGCTCCCTTAAGAGAATAGTGAGGGTGAAGCGGCATATGAGCACCCCTCCACCCCCCACATAGCTCAGCTATAGCTTGAACTGACCTACTTGGATTTTGTTCGACCCTCTTTCCTAGAAGCCCCCTGCACTGACAAATGCAAGTCGGTTGCTAATTGCCTTCAGCAGCCAGATTCTTCATCGGCTGTTTGGAGCCTCAGAATGATGGAAACACGATCTCTGTGTGAAAACTTTGCGACATGCTGTGATGAACCATTTTAGGGAACAACAATAAAAGCAGAGAGTCCCACTGCACTGGCTTCTGCTCTCTTGAATTCCACTGTTGTTGGCTTTTTATATAAATGTCCTTTCTTGAGTGACTTTGGGCTTTGGGGAGGCCAATCAATGTCTGATAGGTTTCCACTGTGTGTTTTTCTATCCAGGAATGTTTTTACACACTGCACTGGGAGTGTGTTTGGGATAATTGCTGTTGCCAGTCAAACACTTTCCAGATGATATTACTTGGCAGATAAGAAAAATCTAACTGCACTTTTCTGCCTTCATATTTCCATCCAGTGTGACAGTTTGGGAGCTGAAATGCAGCTCCACACCATGACAGAGCCTCCGTCATGTTTTACAGGTGGCTCACCAGTTCTGATGGGGCTTTTTGTGACCTGTGATCGACTGAAGGGCCAGATGCATCTCTTAGGTCTTTGTTGTATTTTTTTTTTTTGTCATTTTTGAAGAACATGACTTTTAGATGCTATTCAGTTGCTTCAGATTTAGTTTTTGGGGCCTGTCACTTCCTTTTTTGTCCTCCGCTTGTTCAGTTTCCTCAATTTTCTTTAACAAAATGTACACCATGCCAAGATATGTCAAGTATTTAGCTAATAGCTCTTTGGGAATCACTTTGTTGGTGCAAAAATACTTTTTTTATGCCTGTCAAACTGTTATCTTTGGCACTTTTACAACTAAAGAAATGGGAATAAATGGTGTGACGGGCTGCTAGTGACAAAGTGCCTAAAGATACAATTTAAATTGGCTCTTTGCTAATTTGTCTGCTTTGTATAGACACAGCACTGGTAAAAAAGGGGGCCAATGTTCAAAGTAAGAGCGGCTGCTTTGAAAAATTACAAGACAGTGTGGCTTTTCAGAAGCAAAACATAAAGAAATCAAGGGTGGCTCAAGATTTTTGCCCAGTACTGAAAATAGCTTCTTTGTTTTTTTCACCAGAGTTGAAAGACAGCTCAACATGAAGGCCGTTTAGGTGCTCCCTGAGCTGTTTTTTCTCAAATCTCTGCTATAATGTAATTACAAACTGCATGCCTTACATGGATGGACATTTAGTTTGCTAGTTGTCATGCATCATGTTCATGCTGGTTAAGCTTTCTAAAGCAATGCCAAACCTTCATAACTCTTCTCTGACTTGCTTGCCGCCATATAAGGTACCATCTTTAGACTCGCAGAGCACACACTCACCACAGCGTGTGATGGTGCACTAAAGGAGGCCGGATGCCAGTCTCTATGAAAGAGAACCA
Source organism: Perissodus microlepis (assembly GCF_051167445.1). NCBI lineage: Eukaryota > Metazoa > Chordata > Actinopteri > Cichliformes > Cichlidae > Perissodus > Perissodus microlepis. The sequence continues at coordinate 2,972,960 of NC_140477.1, read as the reverse complement.
GGAGAGACTGGCTTTGATTCTCAGATGTGATCTCTCATTAAAGTGTGCTACCTCTTATTTACACGACTCACTTCGAACTTCAGTTTAGTTGATGCTCACAGCCCCGTGTACACTGGCTAATCCCATTTTTCTTTTTTTAACCACTAAACAGATGCTTGTGGGAGTGCTGCTGGTGGCTTCTTTGTGCTCCTAAGTGACTCATAAAACAAGCTTGAACCCATTGCTTTCTCACAAAATCATTACATGCAGCTTGTTCAGTAGTATTTCTTGATTCTGTTGGGGTTGAGGGTAACTGTAAGTCAGCATACCTTCTGGATTACAAACACAAAAAACAGTCCTGACTGCAGAGAGCCTGTTTCTGTGTAACTTCTTCACTGCACTTGGCAGTCATCGGGCTGGGAGTTGTAGATTTCTTTCTTTCATTGAAGCAGTTAGACAGCACAGTGGCACAGTGGTTAGCACTGTTGCCGCACAGCAAGAACGTCCTGAGTTCAATTCTCTCTGTGTGGAGTTTGCATGTTCTCCCTGTGTTTGCATGGGTTCCCTCCGGGTACTCCGGCTTCCTCCCACCATCTAAAGACATGCAGTTTGTGGGGATAGGTTAATTGATTAATCCAAATTACCCATAGGTGTGAATGTGAGTGTGAATGGTTGTCTGTCTCTGTGTGTTAGCCCTGCGACAGACTGGCGACCTGTCCAGGGTGTACCTGTGAAAGCTGGAATAGGCTCCAGCGCCCCCCGCGACCCTGAATAGGACAACCGGAAGCGAATGGTTGGATGGATTGAAGCAGTTAATTCTGGTGCCTTAAATTTTATATGCTGTTGGAGATTGATCGTAAGCTGTTGTGGGCAACCGTGTTCAATCCTCAAACACTTTACTGCGATCACTCTCAGACAGATTGTCTGCCTTGATCTGACCTCATCATTAGCATCCTCTTCTGTCACACCAACCGTCTGCATGTCTTCCTTCACCACATCCATGAACCCCTCTGTGGTTCTTCCTCTTTCCCTCCTGCTTATATTGAGCATCCTGTGCTCGGTGTATCCATATCCCTCCTGCATGTCTCAGATTTGCCTCTCTGAGTCTCCACACTGCTCTACCCGAGCTGTCCCTGTGATGTACGTTATACTTATCCTGTCTATCGTGCTCATTCCCACTAAAACTCTTTATCTCTGACACCTCTAGCTCCATCTTTCTTTTCAGAATCAGAGTCAGAGAAACTATTAATCCCAGAGGGAAATTGTGTTGTCATAGCAGCAAATATATAACAAACATCAAGCACTCATATAAAGTGAGTGTAGAAACAGAGATATTGACAGATAAATATTAAGATAAATAGATCAATATAGAGATACAGGTATAAATATACATATAAATATAAAGTGACAGGGTGCACTGAGGTGTGATTAATTCTGTTAATGTCTGACCCAAGTGGATGAATTAAAGAGTCTGATGGCAGCAGAAGGAACGAGCTCCTGTAACGTTGCCTCAGACGGCGAGGTTGAAGGAACCTGTTGCTGAAACTGCTCTTCAGATTGTCCAGTGTGTCATGGAGGGGTGGGAGTCATTGTCCACGGTTGCCAGCAGTCTGTCACTGATCACCTCGTCCAGAGCGGCGAGCTTCGCCGACAACAGACCCGGCCTTCCTGATAATATTGTTCAGTCTGTTTGCGTCCTTTGCTTGATGCCTCGCCCCCTGCACGCCTGGCGTGAAGATGGTGCTCGCAACAACAGACTGATAAAACATATAGAGCAGCCAGCTGCATACATTAGCAGTATTTGAGCTTTTGTAGAAAGTAAATCCAGCTCAGACCCTTTTTGCAGGCAGCGTCGGTGTTAGCAGACCACTGCAGCCTGTGGTCCAGTTGATACTTATGTAAATGGCCTGTATTTGCATAGCGCTTTACTTAGTCCCTATGGACCCCAAAGCACTTTACACTACATTCAGTCATCCACCCATTCACACACTGGTGATGGCAGCTACATTGTAGCCACAGCTGCCCTGGGGCGCACTGACAGAGGCGAGGCTGCCGGACACTGGCGCCACCGGGCCCTCTGACCACCACCAGTAGGCAACAGGTGAAGTGCCTTGCCCAAAGACACAACGACCGAGACTGTCGGCGCCGGGGCTCGAACCGGCAACCTTACGATTACAAGACGAACTGCCAACTCTTGAGCCACGATCGCCCCATATTTTATATTGTGAATATTTCAACATCAGTCCCACCAATGCAGACAGGGGAGGATCGGGATCTGTTCCTGCCAAAGTCCTCCACCAGCTCCTTTGTTTTGGCCACATTTAGCTGCAGGTGATTCACCTCACACCACCTCACACACCGATCAGTCAGTCCTCTGTACACCTCTCCACACTTCCAGTAATGGCTGTGTCATCAGAGAATTTCTGCAGGAGACGAGTTTCTTTGATGTACTTGAAGTCGGCTCTATAGATGATGAAGAGAAAAGGGGAGAGCACAGTTCCCTGCATTTCCATCCCAATCTTTAATCACTCTAACCTGTTGCACATCCTTAGTGTTCGGCCTCACATACAACTCACTACAAACCATTTCCTTTGCAACCCCCCGCTGAACATTAATGAAATTTGCTAAATACTAAAAGGGTCAAACCAGTTATGACAAAGGCTCGGTAATATCTACAGATTTCCCAGATATTTCTACCTCACTGTGGTCCTGTCTAACCAAGCAAGGCCCAAACAGGGAAACATCAGAAATCAATTATATCCCTAACATAACCCCGTCTTCTGACCTGCGTCTGTATTATATCCTTCATAGATGTTAACTTGAGGAGTTTTATCTCGCAGTAGGTGGCTGTAGATTATTCGACCCTCTGACTCAGTCAATTTGTTATTTGAACACTTGCCTGCTGTTTTACATTTAGACTCAAGAGCTGTGTTCATTCAAACGAGTGGTACATTCCACAGATCTTTGGAGCTTGTGGGATATCCATCTCCTACAATGCCTTTTGTATGTGTCTGAAGGGTCTTGGATGTGTTGCAGCCTTGTGGCAGTGCCAAGTTTAAGACCTTGTCATTTAGTTTCTCATGCACTGGCAGTTTTTTACCGTGCCTGTTTCACTTTTAGATATTTAGAAAATTCTGACAGTCTGCTGCAAGATTTTTGTAAAGTTCAACAGCTACAATCAATGTTGATCACAGACGTAATGACACCCAACAACAGGCTGGCAGACAAACTGCCTGTTTACTACCCACAACTCATAAACACTGTAATTTACACAATTGGACAGATTAAACAGAACTGAAGAGGTCTGTTGTTTGCAAAAGAACAAGAGGCACTTCTGTAGGGTTGCCGGCTCATGTGTGGTTTGGGTCGCGCGGGGCAACATCTGCTGAGCAGGCATATGACCTCAGCGCCGTCCACGCTCCTTTCTGCTGCAGTCATGGCAGCTCACAGGCAGTTGGCTGTATGTTATCCGTACCATTTTTTGGCTCGTGCTTGCCCGTGACATAGGGCATGTGAGGAGAGCTTTCAGAAGACGGATGGTTTGGTGTGTAACTTGCTGCCTTCTGTTGCTCCGTTGCACTTAGCATCTGTCGTGAATTTCAGCCGTCAGTGCCTCAGTGGATTATTTCACTGTTGCACAAGGTGGTAGCTATTAACAACAAATACCTCTCTGTGGTGCATATGAATAGTCCACTGTACTTCAGGCTTCTCAATTGCATCAGCATGGGATTCAGCCGAGCTTATCGAGAACGACGAAAACATTAAACAAAGTATCTGCCCCGCAACTACTGCATGTTCCCCATGTGCTGAGTCAAGTCACGCAGTTTCTGACTGCGGCATAAAACTGAACAGCTCGACCTCAAATAACAAAAACAGCGCATCACATGCCAGATATTGTGGGATTAATAAAACTGCTATATTTATGTGACGTTTTCTATTTAGAGTTGTGTTTAAACTAGGTTTCAGTTTGTCAAGGTTTCCCCCCATTGAAACCAGAGATGTAAAGCAAGAAAAGAAGCAGTTTGGAGCAGAAAAACATCTATTTTGAGGTGAAAAGAAATCGCACAATTGGAGCTGGGGATAGTGAGAGGCAGTTTTTATTCACTGGCAGAAAACGAACTTAGAAACACAATACATGAGCACTAGAAACAAAACCAAAATCCAAACTGGGAAGGATGATCTCAACTGGGAGTTCATGACGTGGCCTGACATAACCTGACAAAACATGACGACTGAGGAACACACAGCTAACACGGAGGACGCGTGGGAAAAACACAGGGCTTAAATACATGCTGGCGTAATCAGGGAATGGGAGACAGGAGGGAAACACAGCTGGGATATTGCACTCATGACGAGACACTGGGAAGCAGAACTGAAACCATAAACATGGGACCAGGACTACCAAAGTAAAACAGGAAACTGAGACAAAGCACCAAGATGCAGACTAGACACTAAGACGTGGAAACACAGAGATGATACAAAACAGAAACCGCAATCCGTTCACCAATAAAAACAAAGCATTGGGTCCAAGACCAAGTACCGTGACAGTTACTGAGACTTCACCGCTTACGCTTAAGATGACAGTTCAGTTTGTCTTGGAGACTTGCGAACTTAAAGACCCAAAATTTCGATTGCACTTATTACACTTCAAATAAATTCAGACAATTTCAGCTTTGATACTTGAACTAATCTCTGGTTTGCTCCTTCAGTCAAAACTGGAAATCATGAAATATTTTATGTAAAAGTTATCAAATGTTTTCACCTTCAAGAAAAAAAAAAAATTGTCGTTCTGCACATTTTTGCAAATCAAAGATTTAGGTGTAACGTGGCTGGTCCGTTTAAGTTGTTTTTGACTCAGGACCAAGCAAAAGGCACCTTTAACCACGTGAAAGTTAATAACCTTCCTTAGTCCAGATCTAAAAATACCAACAAAGATTCCAGATGAGCTGCTGTCAGATGGTGTTTACTGTAAACAGTATCCATGGGTTAATGTAACTTGGCAAAGTTGACAGAGTGCACAAATAAATACTCCTTGTTGCCTTTCACCACAGCAGTGTTTGCCTGGTATGAGACTTTATCAGTCAGGAAGAGGCTGTATCTGATTCAAAGGCCTGTTAGACGTTAGCTGTGTGCTAAAAAGTTTGGATTACTGTGATGAAAGTAGCTGTGAGTAGAGGGAATGACAATGAAACTGAAAGTGCAGAAATTCAAACAAGCTTAAGTAAGCAAGATTTGTTGATCTCAGCTTTGAGCCATAGTTAAACTTAATCGTAAATCAACTTTCTCCCCAAACTGTGTTTCTGCTATAGCAGTTTGACTGCACACCATTCTTAATTCAGCCTGGATGCAGGTCAACAGATGAGAAGAATCAGTTCTGGAGGCAGTTGTCCTGTGTATCACTTCCTGTTTTCCTTTCCCAGGGCAAGAGCTGTTCCAAGACAAGTGTCTGAATGTGGTACCGTGATGGTAACCATGGCACTGTGAAAAGCCTCCTGCCCTGGCTTCTGGGCCTGTGCCCTGTACCAGCTTCTTTATCCATTACTACCCAGTGACACTGGCTGTTAGCACTCCTTTTAAATGTAACCAGCCAATTGGAGATGGTGTGTAATTCTTGAAGCTTGCCAAAATGTTGCCCACTCTCTGGTTTTATCAGGTCGCCGCACAAGCCACTGTAGGCCCTGGTGTTTGGGATGGGATTTGTTTAGAAGCAGCACGGTGCATTAGTGCGTACATGTGCATGGGAGTGTCACGCAGTCGGTGTGCATTTGGGTGTGTTGTGCATTTAGGAGCCTTTCTTGACACGGCATGTGCTGCAGAGCACACAGATGTTTCTTTTGGGAATGGGTATCAGTAAGAGGGGAGCTGAGAAAAGAACCAGAGCCAAATACATGTCCTTCAGGCACAGTGAGCATGAGTGGCGCCTCGTTGTCCCTGAAATAAGATTATGGTATTTATTCGCCCCCTGCTCTTCCTCTGAGAGTGCAAAACAATAAATAAAGAGGTGGGTGTTTCTTTTTTTTCCTCCCTCTCGCTCTTGCCCCTCCACCCCCTCCCCCACCCAAAAAACCTGAACAGTTTTGTTACTCAGCAAATTCTTTTTAAAGGAAGTTTACTCCCCCATACAAGGTTTACATGGGCCACAGAGCTATCCTATCCTGATAATATTCCTTTTTATGTAGATGAAAGCCCATGTGAGTCTCAATAAAGTTTGGCAACGCCAACGATGAAAAACACAACTTGAGGATGTCCAGATACCAATTTGCTTAACTAGCAATGCAAGCTTATTTGCTTATTAAATTACACAAATACTGGACTGAAAATGAGTGATGAATCCACATTTTACATTTTTTGGTTAAAATCACCATTAATATGTAAGAGAAAGGTATAACCATCAAAACACAGTGGAGGCTGTCGTGTCTTATCAAAAGTGATGGAAGAATGAATACAGAAAAATACTGCTCTGGAAAGCAACTGATTGATAATAGCTTCATGTTTCGGTCTGACAGTGATTCCAAATCTAGTTCCAGTCCAGTAAAAGCAAACCCGGATAGAAAAAGACATAATGGGACACTATCAGTCATGGACTGGCCTCCCCAGAGCCCAAACCTTAACATTATGTAAGCAGTGTGTGATCATCTTGACAGAGACGTTGACTTTCAAGCTTGTTAGAATTGTAAACTAAATCTGATATTGACTCTTTTTTTTGTCTGTATTGTTGTCTGCCAACACCTAAGAGGAAATGTCTTAGCTGCTAAATGTCCAATTGTGTTTCTGTAATGTGTAATGAATTTGGGATTTTGTAAGAGTTCTACACTGGTAGAATAAAAGCAGTCTACCAATGACAATGTGAATAAAGAAAAAAAATGGTTTGCTGACCATTCTTGCAGTTAACTACAACTTTCTCCAAGCTGTGAACTGTGACATACCTTAATGCAGATCTGTCAGACCAGCTGCAAAGGGTTTCTTGCATCTAACAAGTCCATGATTTAAACCGTCAGCCCTCGAGTCATAAACGTATTTGATTAGCTGAATGCCATATGTCATTAGCCATGTGCTGTACATGTGTGCTGGGATTTATTCCAAAGGCCAGATATGACTGTGGGAAGGTGTTTTTCACCCCATGAGTGTCCTTGGGAAACATTTGAATTATAAAAATAAGAAGAATTTTTTTTTTCAGAATAAGAATAATAGTATCTTCAAATGGTAAATGGCCTGTATTTGTATAGCGCTTTACTAGTCCCTAAGGACTACAAAGCGCTTTACACAAGCAGTCATCCACCCATTCACACACACATTCACACACTGGTGATGGCTTTGTAGCCACAGCCACTCTGGGGCGCACTGACAGAGGCTTCAGATGTAGCCCATTCGGTGTGCTACAGTTTGATATACTTTCTGGGTCCGGCTCTCCAGCCAAAAGCAGTGTTTTCAGTATCTCGTCCTCGTGGCGTAGTCATGCAGCAGTTAAAGCAGAGCTGAGAACCAAACAAACGCTTGGCTCTCCGTTTGACACTTTTGTGAAATAGTTATGAAATGGTCGCTTGGTTATTATTTCATTTTTGCTCACCGAGCCACAGCCAAGCCACAGCTGGCTTGGGATTAGCATACCAGGAAATGCAGCCGTGTTTCCTGTGAAATGTGGCGCTCGAGAGTCGACCACGTCACTTCAGATTGACTTTTTGCTTTTCCACAGAGAGCAGGCTACTTGTTTAGGGCCCATTTAATCCACTACGCGAGTGTCATGTCTCATACTTGAAACTGATGTGACGACTACCAAACGGCAGTGTTTCGTGTCTGAGGTCAACCGACTGCTGTTTAGTGTCTCTCCAGGGGCGTTCTGTACCTGCGGCAGATGGAAGTTTACAGTGACACAGCTTGACAGACTCTCCTCTGAGGGAAAGCAGAGAGCATGTTCAGAGTGAGGAATGAGGTCTGACAAACAGGCTGGAGCTGCATATTTAGGGTGTAGCTTTGGTTATATTACGCAGACATATTGTTTCTGCTGTACAATGCAATTCAACTCTTTATAACTGACTACAGTAGCTGTAGGGGCACCAATGACTGTAAATATGCGTTGTGTTTTTTAAGTGGATATGATGACTGTATTTGTACAAGAAGGTACAGCTGGAGAATTTTTAGCTAATCCTAGTTAGCATGAGTAATTCACAATTATAAACACAGAGGTATTAATGTTGGCTAGCAAAGAACAGACAAACTTGCTCAGGAGGTAGAGAAAGTTATCTACGGACTGGAAGTTTGGTGTTTTGGTCTCTGGCTGATCCAGTTTGTTTGCCAAAGTCTCTTTGGGTGAGCTACTGAATGGCAATGCCTCAAGATACTCTCTGAGGCATTCGTCGGAGTATGAGTGCATGTGAATTGGATGAATGAAGCATGTCGTGCACTTAGAGCTTTGCTTTGAGTGATCACGTAGAGTAGAAAAACTACATAAGAACTAGTCCATTTACTATTTAATTAGAGGATATGGGAATTCTTGGGGAGAACATGAGGCCCGAGTGGAGCTGAACCACAGTTTGTGGTTGATTTTTAAGTCCTGGAGTTTGCCATATGGGTGAATGCCACAGTTGACAGTAAAGGTCTAAGCATAACTTCATAACCATTCGTCTAATGGTTAGAGGTAGATATACACTCAGCAGAAACTTTAGTAGAAACTGGGTTGGATCCACTTTTGTCTTGGCAGAGATTCAATAAGATGCTGGAAACATCCTTCAGAGATTCTGCTCCATATGGACATGATACCATCACACAGTTGTTGCACACCCATGATTCAAATCTACTGTTCCACTCACGGTTGCTCTATTGGATTGAGATCTGATGACTGTGATGGTTATTTGAGTACAATTATTATTTTGAACTCTTTGTCGTGTTCAAAAAACCACTTTGAGATGTTCTGAGCATCGTGACCTGGTGCAAGATGGATATACTGTGGTCATAGAGGGAATGGCATGATTAGCAAAAATACTGAGATAAGCAGCGGCATTGAAATGATTCCGACTTGGTAGGAAGAGGCCCAAAGTGTGCCAAGAAAATATTTCCCACACCATTACACCACCAGCAGCCTGAGCTGTTGACTGAGCAAACAAGGCATGCTTTCATGTTGTTTATGCCAAATTGTGACCCCACCACAGATATTAGGTCACCAAGGTCTGGACCTCAGTAATTTCTCTTCCAAAACAAGACAATAAAACTGAGACAAATCAGTGTTCATTTGCCACATGAAAATTTTATGAAGTCCTTGCCTGTCCTACTGTCCCTCTTACTGGAATGTATTGAGAAGGTTAGGTTGATAAATCACCCACAAGGAAGGATAATAGGTTGATTTAGGAACGATGGGCGAATCAGAGGCACAGTGGGGCCAGAGCCACTGAGTAAGTAACTTTTTCCTTTGTGCAGTTTTAATTTCAGTATTTACTTTCAGTATTATGCTATACATATAGCTCACATTTCTTTTTACTCCCACAAAAGAAGGAAGATGATAAAATATAGTTTTTTACAGCTTTCAAAATTTCTGGTTTTGATTATTTGCAACTCTAGGAGCCCGTCTCCTCTGAAGTGTAGCCTTTTCTGTTGGTTATTAGAGGTGCTTCACCTTAAACATAAGATATTAGCAAAAACAAATTTGGACCTCATTGATTTCTAAACCTGAGCATGATGCTGAACGTGACCTGCACGCACAAATCCAAAAGGCACATTTGTTGTTGTTTTCCCATTTTAGCAGGTTTGCCTGGGTTTTGTGTAAGTTCTGGTCTACAAAGAGTTTCTTTATGAGCTTTTCTTTGCCTGCATATGTGCTGAGATCATTCTCTGATGGTTGGAGCTTGTTTGGGGAAAGGAAGGTCTGATGTACCTCTGACCAGCATCACTGAATGGTGCAGTCAGAAGTATGCGCACACCCATTAATGATGTTATGGTATTCTGGCACACTGGAGTAATTTCCTATTTCCTCATTGCTGTCTAGCTGCAACAAAGTTTCTTACTATTTTTCTCATTTCTTTAGGAAACCTTGAGAAATCCTTTGTAGTAACTTGGTTATCAATCTGACAGAATTACTCTTACTCTACTCTGAAATTTGGTCCAAAGCAGTAAACATGAATAGATTTATGGGCTGTTGTGACAATCAGTACAAGGACATTTGAATCATCCCTCCCAATCGTGCACAAAGTCCATTCCCAGAAGTCAACTGTCGCCTTTCCTTCTGAGTATTTCTGGAAGTTTGACTGAGTCATTAGGTAGCCAGGCTACGGCCTTTCACAAGGCCCTCACTGTCCAGGAGGCCACTGACTGGGAATAACTCAATTAGCCTTCTCTCACCAGCTCACTTTGTCACTCTGTATTTTGCTCATTTCCATGCAAGTGCAGAAATGTAAAATGGAGGTGAAAGAGTGTGTTGCAGCACTATCTTGTTGGTTCTTGGTACTTTTCACAAACAACATAAAGTCCAATTTGAATGCAGTCTAACGCAGTGTCCATATTTCTTCCAGCTTGCAGACACTGATTCAAAGGGACTGTGAAATGCTCTGTTTGTGCATGTCGTTGTATGATCTTGACATGCCTTGTCTTCGTTACCCCTAGGCAGAGTTCTCAGAGATCAACTTGGCTTCCTACGTTAACTCGGGATGTATGGTGGACATGCAGGTCAATAAAGGTGGCACCAAAGTGATCAGGTAAGACACTCGAAGGGAAGTCGTTTGAGGCACTGGGCCATCCAATATATACTGTGCCACAGTGAGCCTGCACACTTCTTTTCTCTCAGTGCTGTTAAGCATGGCTCTGTGTTTCAACCCCCCTCCCCCGGCATGAGTGAGACTCTATAAAATCAATGCTTTAATGCGATTTAGCCTTTGAAAAAAACTAAAAACGGCTTGCTTACTAATTTTTATCCTTGCAGGAAAATCTGTGTGACAGTGGAAAACTGTTTAATCTTTTCACTTTGGTCACAGTTTTCATGTGCTTTTGAGCTTTCTTTTATCTCTGGCTCTCACAGCGTCACCGTGAGGTTTTTCCACCCTGCAAATGCATGTTAAACAAGCAGGAGTTGTAGCTAAGTGACCGAATTAGAACTCGGGAAAAACTGACGGTTGCTATCAATCTACTTGTACTAGTTTTTTGCATAAATGTTTCTAAATAACATGTAGACCTCATGTTGCTTTTATTTCATGAAACCTTTCAGTACAGCTGTTGTGGGCTGATGATGGTGACAAGTTTGGACTCCACACAAGTCACGTCTTTGGTGTTTTTAGTGACGTACTGAGCAGTTGGGTCAAAAATGAAAATATTAGCAAACTTTTCATTCTTTAGCTCGCAAGAATGGCTTCTCTTCCTGTAGTACTGGTTACATTTTAGGAAAACTTGCACACAATGATCAACGAATGGCTCTTGACTAGGGATGGGTATCGTTTAGGTTTTATCCGATACCAGTACCAAAGTACCAGTACCGGTACTTTTGAAACGGTGCTGGTGCTTAAACGGTGCTCAAACCGGTGTTTAAAGAATAGAGAACACAAAATTTGTCCAAAAACCTCTCATGTTCAGCTGGTTTTTTTGTAAAAAGATAACAATGTTAGCCTTTTCTGCAGCTATGGGGCATATATGGTATCACTCTTGGCTGGAAGCAGTGCTTAATCAATGGAAAAAACACAAACTTTGTCCAAAAACCTCTCATGTTTAGCTGTTTCCCTCTTTTTCTTTGGTCATTTTAGCCTTTTTGGCCAGGGTGAAGGGAGTATCTGCCATCAAACAAGAAGACAGCCGCATGTAACTACGACGGTGTTTGTTAGTTCACCTTACATGCATTAATTTAATAACGTGGTTAGCCTACTCAACGTAAATTACACACGAACAACATTAAGCTACTCACGCAGAGAAGAACGGCTGCTGCTGCCATCATCATCCGTCATCATTTCTGCTACACTGGCAGGGCTAGGGGCCAGGACTCTCCTCTTCGGGTTTTTGGGGGATGTTGCTAACTCCGGGTCCGATAACAGGCACCACACCCGCAGTAGATGTGCTCGGTGTGAGGTCTCGCAGCAAGCTATCAAATACGGAGCATTTCTCGGCTTTTAAAAAAATGTGTCTATGCGTCGCCAGGTGTTTCAACAGATTTGAGGTGTTACCTCCTTTGCACAGTATCACAGATCACCTTAAAGCACTTGTTGCAGGCTGCTGAGTTTGCATCTTTTGCTGTGAAGTACAGCCAGACTTTGACCGCTTCACCTTGGGCATTTTTAATCTGTAGCTCTGCTCTAAAAGAACGTACGTATCTGGGCCCACCTACTATCCTCGGAAACGTAAAATGATTGGCTAGAATCTAAAGTGTATCACAGCTCAGGAAAAAAAAGCGCCGAAAAGAAGCACCAAAATATGCGCTGCTTTTCGGTCTGGTTACTACCGTTTATGTCAGAACCGGTGCCATCATGGCACCGGATACCGGTACCCATCCCTACTCTTGACCAAACGTTTTTGTTCGATGTCAAGGCCATTTTTGTTGTTTTATCGACCCTGTTCCAAGAATCACAAGAATGGGCTCCTAAAAGAGTCGGTCTGGATTATGATTAATTTCATAAATGAAATGTATGCTGTGAGATAACGTTGCCTCCAGTCTAAACCATTTCCACATGGGACAGGATTTAGTCTTAGTCTTAACTAACCTCTAGAGACCCATGTACAAGGATGAATCCAACTTAATTTTAAGTTAAGATATTTTGCTCATACATGCGGTTCTATGATTGCCGTTGTTGATATTACACCTCTGTCTACTTATTGTTCTTCCGTTTTACGCCTTAGCTGTAAAAGCCTGATAGTGTATCCTTGTTTCCCTGGCGGGTAGGCGGGCAATGCGGACACATCGGTTTGAAAATGCAATAACTTCAGAACAAAGCAATGTAGAACTTTCAAGTTGACATAATAGGTGTGTACTAAAACTCTCAGAATCTTAGTGACCTCAAGGTCAAGGTCAGAGGTCAAGTTTCCTATAAGTGTGGTAACTGCGATAACTCCAGAAGGACGTCACCTAGGCTTTTGAGATAGGTACCCCCTCAGGTACCAGCAGTGGTACCTGAGGGGGTACCAGTAATTTCAGTTATTACTCTTCCTGGGTTTTAGCTTGGATGGCACTAATTGGCTAATCATTTGTCTTTCTTAGGCAATCATTGGATCAACCAATGAAGTGGTCTGAACCCAAGCAGTGCACTTTAGATGGTAGTTAAAAATGTTACTTTTCCAATGGACTTTTCAGCAATTGGACTGCACTGTTTCCAGTCCTAAGCAAAATAAACCAAAACGTAGGTACTTCCTATTAGCTGCTAACATCCAGCTAATATTTAGCAGCAGTGGAGCAAAATGGGAGTCGGAGGAGACAAAACAAAATGATAGTAATAACAAAATGATATTAATAATAACTATCGTTGTGATACTGTAGCTATAGAAAATTTAAAAATGAAATAAAATAGTAGCAATAACTGTACGGTGTTTTATAAATAATTACATTTAAAATAAAAATAAAAGAGAATCCTTAAATGTAACCTAAACTGTGCAAAATCATCCAAAAAGAACAATTACATGTGCGCATTATACACACAATATCGATGTTTTATTTTTAATTAGCAGCGTTACCATCTATGTTTGTTATCTCATTAAATTAATTTTCCTCTTGAAATATTTTTGCGTATGGGGAGTTATGGGAAGAAGCCTGACCATGTTACAAATCAAGTGAGAATAACTGCCGACCGAGAAGGCGAATGGTGCTGATGTTACAATGCCACCTGTTGTCAGAGTTGACACTGAGGTTATTGTGGGAGTTGAATATTTTTCATGATGTTGCTGTAATGGTGGAGAAGCCAAATTGGTTACAGATGGTGTTACTGCTGCCTCGCTCACAAACACTGACATTCACTGCCAGATTATTTGGGCTTAGCTTATCATTTATTATTCTGAATCTTATTCTTGTAACTCAAGAAGCCATTCTTAAGGAATGACTTCTTGACAGGGAAACTAAGATACGGAGAAGGCTGTGTTATGGTTTGGTGCTGTATACCAGCGAGTGGTGTTGGAAATTTTGTCAATTATGAATGCAGGAAAGTACTATCCACCACGGAAGTCGATTTACTAAGGAAAGAGTGATTGGCAGTGGCATGATAATGGCTCTAAACACACTGCCCGTGCAGAAAAATCATACCTGGATAGAAAAAGACACAGAGGAACAGAATCCGTCAAGGACCGGTCTCCCCAGAGCCGGGACCTCAATATTATTAAAGCAGTGTGGGATCGTGTTGACCGAAAACGGAGCAAACTCCAAAGAAGAGCTTTTAATGACCCTCAAGAAGTCTGAAGAACTATTCCTGAAGACTTTAAAGAAGATTTAAAGAAACAAAAAGAAAGCTAGCCTAAGAGAGTCCAGGCTGTGATACAAGCCAAATGTGGAGCCGAATATTGACTTTCAAGCTTGTTAGAATTGTACAAATCTGTGGATTTGTGCATATTTCAATAGATTTCTGCACCTGTTTCCCATTTTGCAAAATAGAAAAAAAGAGGGACAGCCCAAGGTTTTTGCACAGTACGCTCTAAGCTGTAGAAGATGGACTTTACATGTTGGGCTTATGTGGTATAACAAGGCAAATAGCCATTGAATGTAACAAGCTCTCTGACCTGATATATCCATGTGCATGAAAATGAAAGATATTAATCAGTTCACTCATGGATTTATTTGGCTCTTTAGCTCTTTAATCTGTTTTTATCTCTTAAGAGTTTCAAGTTTGATTTGATAGTTTAATATTTGAAGTGTGGCGAGAGTTTTCATGGAAAAGAGACTGTATCTGAAAACAACATGTTTGTCATCTGGTGAGTTTAGAGATTAGATTAGAGATTAGCAGGGCAGTCATGTAATCTTTAAACTGTCTTTATACTTTCAACTGGGAATGCAGTAAAACCCAAGCAGTCAGCAAAATTACAGATGCTGACTTGAATTGACTTGGATGTCTAAAGTGTACACTAGGAACCACCAGGAGTGAGGGCTTTATTAGAGGGTATAGAAATACAAAGTGTCTTTTAAATATTTGTCTTTGTCTTTGTTGTCAGCGTAACCCAAACAATATCAGTGCTGAGATGCATTTAAATATTAACATGAGTGATGAACACACACTTTTTGTTCATATGACCTCATCCATCCATATTCATTTGTTGACTCCCCCGATCACACTGAAATCTAAAACAAGCTAGTAGTAAAACACTGTAGATTTAGATGTAATCGATTACATTTTATTGAGCTATTTACAGCTGATTATAACTGTTTACAGTGAAACAGTGAAGCAAAATGGAGGGACGGAGGGAGGCTAAAGGGTATTGTGTAAGGAAAAAGGGTTGGGGGGTAAAGGATCAAGGTGTGATGGGGATAAAATGGAGGAGATGTAGGATTCTGGTTTACTGTCTCCTGAATCCTTCACACAGTGTTCTGGATGTGGTGGAGCAATGGGAGAGCTGGTGCTGGAGGATAGAGGCAGTTTCTGTGAGGGATGAGTTAGGGGACAGATGGAGGAAGGTGGAGAGGGGAAACGGTAGGAATCAAAGTTGCTTTCTCCACACTCCTTTGTGCCTCCTTCCTCTTTCATTGTCTTTCCTCTGCATTTTCCTCTTCCCCCCATCTCCCCCAAGTCTTTCTCTTCCTTTCTTTTCCTCCTCTCCTTCCTGCTCCTTTTTCTCCACCTTTTACGCTTTCTGATTTTTGTGCCACGACCTCCTCCTGCTCCTTTTCTAAAGTGCAAGCTGTTTGACAAAAAAAAAATCACCAAGGATTCTGCATTAAACTTTGAAACATTCTGAAACCAGCTTTTGGGATCCAACAGAACATTATCGTGAAATCAAACGATCAGCTCAGGCTGCGCACCTGAAGCTGTTGGATCCTGCTGATGAAGAGTTTTGTGCCTTTTTCTTCCTCTCTTGCTTTTCCATCTCACTGATTCCCTTCATCCAGAAATTCTCAGAGAGAATGTTTCTCTCGTTGTCCTCCTTTTGGACTTTGGTTATGCAGGATTCCTCCTGCCGAGCGACGTTATCTTGAAGAGCAGCACAGGCGTCGTTCCATTCTACTTCTTTTCTCACGGTGGACGAGGTCAGTGTGTGCTTTGACCCGAGGTGTTGGTTTTTCACAGATTTTTCGTGGACCTCGTCTTTTTGTGTGAGGTTGTGGAGCTGTCTTACCTTTGTTTTATGCCCATCTTCTTGGATAGCGATCTTTTCTTTGGTAAACCTGCATCTCTTAGCTCTTGCACGGTTGCTGATTGTAGCAGCTGGTTTGTGGGTTGCTGCTGACTGAGTGCAGTGTTGTCTCAGCTGATGCTCGCTGTAAAAGGCAACACAAATGTGAACTAGGCCTAAAGCCTGAAAGCATAAATGTAGCTATTGCAAAAATCCAGCCTAATTCTTATCATTAGATACACATAAAAACACAATGTGTCTACTTATGTATGCACCACATTCACTCCAGCACGCCACGCTTGGTTATAGGACCTGCTGTTATCCAAGGACAGCAATTGTTGCTGCCAAATGGGATTCTTAGTCTTCTTATTTCCACACTTACACGGGTATTTTTTTAAATGTGGATTTTTCCAAGTTTGATTTGAAACTCAAGAAATGATCTCAAGTGATTTCAAGTTCATGGCAGAGCGACAGGTGGCGCTATAACGCACACTGTGAAGAAATGTTAGCCAATCAAAAACCTGCAAATGATAACATGGCGCGTAATGTGACATCACAAAAGGAGCTAAAGGCGCGCACCTTTGAAGTTGGGGAATTAAATCTCAATTTTCCATATCCTCATGTAAATGCAAAAATGGAGTTTGGGAAAATCTTCACCCTGGTAGATTTTCATAAGCGATCCAAAATGTTTAATTTGCATTTATTTACACTTTCCACGACACTTTTGCCACTGCACTAGCAAAGCAGGATAAGATGCACATTGGCTTTGACAAGATCCTTAACCAAGATCAAGATTTGGCAAGAAAGCGATGACGCCAACCTGGTGATTTAGCCAACTGAACCTTAGTGTCCAACAAATGCAGGTAGGGGCACGTGATTAGTCTTGGTGCTTTATGAACTTCCTGCCTAAACATAGGAAATGTTAAGAATGCCGGTCTGGTGTCACGGTGTGAGGACAACAACCCTCAACACTGATAAAACAAAGGAGATGATTGTGGACATGAGGAAGAAGAAGAGGCCTCACCAGCCGTTGTTTATCCAGGAGTGTGAGGTGGAGAGGGTGAGCAGCTTTAGGTACCTGGGCGTCCACATCAGCGAGGACCTCACCTGGACACTGAACACCACACAGCTGCCCTCTCTGCAGAGCAGCTACCATCGCAGAGTCCAGAGGAGCGTCGCCTCCATCATCAAAGACCCCACACACCCCCAACACGGACTGTTCACACTTCTGCCCTCCAGACGAAGGTTTAGGAGTGTGAAACCCAGAACGTCCCGACTCAGCAGCTCCTTCTTCCCCACTGCTGTCAGACTCCTGAACAGCTGACCTACCTCAACTGCAATTTGCATGTCAGACACTTTGCACACTCAGTTCATTTTGCACATTAAGCTCCTTGTACATCCATCTACATCAACATTTGCATACCACACTCGTCTTCCTTTACTTATTTTTGTACTTATTTATTTATCTTCCATTACTTTTTATCCTTATTTCTCTTTATTTCACTTGTTCTTTGAACCCTCGCCTAACTTGGCATTTGTGTATGGACAGCAAAGGAAAAACGTGCAACGTGGCACAAGCTGTACAGCCTACAGTAGAGCAGAGTGACACACCACAAGGTACAGTAGTTCTGGCATTTTATTCCCTGCTGCTCTGCTGTAGTCAGCCCTTTGGCTTCTCTGCTCTCTGCTGCCAAAACCTCCAGCCAGGCTGCTCGGCTCAAAGTGGGAACACTGGTCACGGCAGCCAAAGTTTGATAAGCCACGGAGCAGTGTTCCTCTCCTCTGCCATCTTCACAGAGCTCTGACTGTGGTTAATAAAGGCAGATGATTCATTAGTGGTGATTAATATTGGGCTATGGGGACGTTAACTGCTGGCGGTTGAGTATTTTATTGAGCTTGTTTTACTGTTGCACTCACTGGAAGTAGTTTGGGGCTGGAGCCAGATGCTTAAAATATAAATGTACAATTAGAGTGGACGTGGAGGACTGAGAAGCGTTGGCGTGTTCTCTGTAATGCAACACTGAACCGTCATCGTGGCGAGGATCACAGTTTTATAAAACATATTTTACTAGTCTTGGAGGATCTAATTAATACTTCTGCACACATTATTATACCCTCAAGGACACTGATACTTACAGTAACACTAGATCTCACAAGTGAACCACTCCAAATGCCCTTTTACATAAAGTTCAGCAAATACATTTAGTAGATGATGAAATGGTGAGTATTATTAACCCACTTAGCTCCAGACAAAAGCAGCAGTTGTATGGACAGTATAGCAGCGACATTCAGAGTCCAACCAGAACCTCGTAGATTAGAAAGAGCAATTCAGAAATTCCTCCGTACTTAGTGATGTTAGCTGCAAAAAGACACAGGTGCTCAGCAGCCTCGCTTTAATGTAGCACTGTAACTGAGCTGTACCCGTGGGTGCAGATTGGCAACATGTTGCAACCAATCTGTCTGTGTTTATAAAGGAGTGGGTTAGGGCTGTTCGATATAACGACATATCGGATATGAAAACATCTATCGTTTCATATTATACCCTTTCGTTTGTTTTGTGGTGTTGCAAAATAAACTGTTTACGGCAATATGTTTTCATGGTTTGATGGTCACTGTAGCAGCTATATTCATTTCTTTATGTTCCCTATTTCTCTTTTATGTATTTATTATTTATTACACTACAGCTGGACAAGCGAATGTTTTTATGTGTTGTCGTTAGCAACGACGACGGTAAACCCAGCGTGTGGCTCCGCTGTCCGCTTCTTTATTTTCCACATAAACCTTTCACAATAAAGCTGAAGATCGTGTTTAGATTTTTCAAAATAAACTGAAATGATATGCATTATTCTCAAACACCAAATTTCAGAAGATGCATCAAACAAATTACCTCAAATAAAAACATGAAGTAACTATAAATGGCGGTTATAGTAACCACGTGGATGCAGGCACAGAGAATACCAGCATGGCCAGTGAAGATGACGCAGAGCCAGGTAGCTCCAAACAGAAGGACCAGTCAAAACAAATCGAGGACTTTATTCCTAAATGAGGTGCTACCTCTGTAGCATGGAATGAGAATAGAATAGAATAGAATTCAACTTTATTGTCATTGCACATGTCACAAGTACAAGGCAACGAAATGCAGTTTGCATCCATCTAGAAGTGCTTTAGCCATGATTTAGATATATTACAGAAATGGGTCTGTTATAGGTATGAGGGTACAAAATATGGGTCTATTATGGGTATGTTACAATGTACACGGTATGAAGGTATGTTATGAATCTGCTATAAGTATGTACAGGCTATGAACAGGATATACATATTAAAACAAGTTATAAACAGTTGTAGAATTATAATCATCTTATTTTACAGAATAATTGTCTATACAGCATTTACAGTAGTGCAGTTAAGAAGTTCACCAGGATGTCTGAGGACAGGTGGTTCTTCCTCAGAGTCCTCAGGAAGAAGAGGCGCTGGTGAGCCTTCTTGACCAGCTTGGAGCAGTTGGTCGTCCAGATGAGATCCTCGGAGATGTGGACACCCAGGAGCTTGAAGCTGCTCACACGCTCCACAGCCGTCCCTTAAATGTAGATGGGTGGATGGACAATGGTTTGGTTATGAAAAGTCTGACACGGACCAGAAAACTGTACTATGCAAGTTATGCCGCAAACCGGCCCCTAGCACAGACTCAGACATGGCAAAATAAATGTCTCATCAGGATATGAGATTTTGGTCATATCACACATCCCTAGAGTGATTAGTTATTTGCAAACCGTTGCTAGTCTGTCTGGGAGTGATTGCAGTCAGTCCAAGTTGGAATGCAATTCTTTGGAGATTGGCTGTCCTGTGCAGGCAACCAGAGGGTGTGGCTATTTTACGAGCAAAGAGGCGAGACGGGCATTTGGATAAAAGGTTATCCTCTAAGCTAATGTTGGGCTCAAGTGTCCTAAAAATCACACTTTCCCTCTGAGAAGTTTGATTACATGCTGACATTACATGAGAGTTCATTCACTGTGTCCCACTTCAAAGAAAGTTTCACTAACGCTGACGAACAGCAGCAAAAACAGCAGCGCTTACCAAAAGAAAGGTTCTGGATATTCTCAACAACTCACCTCAGTATCGCTGTCTTTGGTCAGAATTGCGCTTCACTGACTCATGTGAAACTCCTTTCACAAAGTCTCCAGAGACATGGACACATGACTCTAAGGTAAACGGACTATGTACTCGAATTGGGAGGGGTAAACTGAATTCAGCTGCCGGCTACCAACCTAAAAGTTCACGTTTCTATTAACCATTATTCTTACCCATAAGCATTGTTTTTTTTTTTTCAGGGATATAGTCCTTTAAAACAGCAGTCCCCAACCTTTTTTGCACCACGGACTGGCCATTAAAGTGTCGCGGATAAATACAACAAAATAAATGACTCACGGACCGGTACCGGTCCATGGCCCGGGGGTTGGGGACCGCTGCTCTAAAATGTCTCAATGCATGCTCAATCATCCAGATAAGTAAATCCCAATCCCATCATCCGGACGTAGCATTTTCAGTGGGAGAAACGTTTCATCACTCATCCAAGTGACTCTTCAGAAAGTCGCTTCTGGTCACACCTCATTGCTGTGATTGGTCAGACTTTGCTCCCTTCAGCGGGCATGCAGAGGTCTAGAAAACAGACTGACTTACGTTTTAATATTACTTAAAAATGTCCTGTGGAATCTTTTTGTAGATAAACACAAGTTCACACAAAAAAAAACCCCAAAACTGATCAATAACTCCACTATTTAAAATGAGCTTATTTAAAGGATGTAAAATATGCTATTGTTATTCGTCACCAAGAGCCCAGGTGAGGGCAGTCTTGGGTAAATACACATACATACAAATGATCACGTTCTCGTTTGGGCCCAAATTGCAGTTCTGTCATTTTCTGTCAATGAAAAACCTAATTTTGGACGAACTGTCAGGGCTGGAGGTGATGCTCTGAATCGGTTTCAACATTCGATCCAGACTTCTCTTTAATTCTGCGCTTTTTTTCACTCTCTGTCTCAAATGGCTGAATTGGCTCGTCACATTCCTCGCCATTCTCAACCCCACAGATGGACAGAGGGAGGGAGGCCGCCAGATTACATTAGCAGATCCTTGTCCTGTTTCTTTCTTTTACCCCCTCTTTTCATTTAATTTTCTATGCTGCGAGCTACCCGCCAAAGAAGGCCACCCCCGCTTTCCAAATCCCTTCTGCACATATAACAAGACTCTCCGCCTTTGGTTACCTCAGGTGACAATTTGCAATTTAGACCACACAGAGGCTGTTCACACACGCACACACACACACATTGGCCAGCAAAGAATCCTTAGCATCCCGCCCCCCTTCTGCTGACCCCCTTAAAAACCCATTTTAATCAGGGAAGGAACTGTCTGCCCAGAGCAGCCTGAACACTTAATACCTCAAACAGGTTCATCTTGTTACCGAGCAAATAAATCCCGCTCACAGACACGCTGAGTTGAGACGTGGCTTTAGGAGGCCTGAGGGTGGTTTCTTTTGACTGCAGTGAAAGCATGCAGCGGCCGTGAGGCCCGATCCACCATCTCTGCTTTTGTAATATAGCCATGAATACAAATGGCCCCGCTAATTCACTCAAACTCCTAACAACGCTCATTTCCCCTCCTGCCAGAGGTCATTTGGCGCTGTGTTCCTCTCGCAGCTCCTTTTCCTCATTACATCTGCCTCCCGTGGGACTCTTTTTCCTAATCTTCAACAACTAAACATTCTCAAAATTGCGGCACGCTAAAGTTACTCCCACTCCTGTTTAGATTTAACACGTGTGAAGTTTTATTTTTTTGGTGCTGGGCCCCGTTTCTTTTTATGGGTTGTTTTCTGTGTGACCTCAGTGTCGTGTCAAGATCAGCCTCGGATTGCGAGCTCAGCTGGAGACAATCCAGACCTCTGGCAGCCCTGACAGCAACTTCCCAGGATCTGAGAAGCTGCCAGGTCACTCTGGTGCCACCAGGCCTGGAGCCACGGCCGCAACCACAAGGAGTCCTAGAGTCAGACTTGGGGACCACAACAAGATGCTTGGCTACAGGGAGAGACGGGACACAGAGAGAAATAAGAGTTCTTCAGAGCCTTTGGATATGGTAGCGTCATGTGTCCTGTCCTTAGTAAAAATCCAAAACGGCAAACTGAACAGTTTTAACTTCATAAAAGTGGCTTTATTAATTATTTAATCTCATCAGTGTTCAGGTTCACGTTTTTGCTTCTTCTGTTCCAAACTGTTTTTAGTTGAACATAGATTTTCTAAAACTCAGGAACTTTTTCAGTCTGTGCTGCACTCGAGTGCAGTGGGTCCTCTGAAATGTCCTGCAGCTACAGACGCCAACGAGCGCTGCGACACCAAACGGTAGAATTCTGCACAGAACATACATTTTATTATAAAATAATTTGTTTCATTGTATTGATCACTTATAGCTTGTTTAAATCATGCAATCTCTAACGTGTTAAGCTAACTGTGTTTTTCAGCTATGAGCTAATTGGCTTGCAGAGCCGTCTCTGTGCTGGTTGAGACTGTATATAAAAGATGAACAGCAGCTGTGATACCTCTTACGCGCTGCTGTTTTGAACCTTTAGATTAGCGTTTTGGCTATTATTTTTTTTTTTTTAATATATATATATATATTTTTTTATATAGTGACTAAACGCGACTATATTCTGATGAGGATGCAAACGTCGGGACCTCTGAGCTAATGCTGGCTAGTTTTGTTAGAACAATGTTCCTGCAGTCCACTGATTAAATGTAACGCTGATTTTAACTAGCGAAAAACAAAATGTACTCGCCAGGGAAACAGAAAAGCCAGCTCCAGTGGTTTCCAAAGTGTGGACCGGTGCCCCCCGATGGGACGCAAAAAGTACTGCAGGTGGGCCGCAGTAATACAAAAACTGAAATTCAGTTTTAAATTACTCACAATTATTTACATTCACATATTTATATAAATGTAGTTATTTATGTAAAAAGCAAATTAAAACTGGTAAAACTGGTAATAGGAGGGGGTTAGTTTGTGATATCGCTCGTTACTCCGACCTAAATTTACTGCTCTTGGGGTTGGGTCACTCATTTGCCTTAACACTTTGAATATGACTGGTAGCATTAGTGGTTTTTAGCCAGCACCCTGTGTTAGGTTCCCATTGACTTAAGGAAAAACTGCCTTAGTGTGTTCAGTCAATCCTGAAGAAGAAAAAGTGGCAGAGAGCTATACCTCATGAAAAATGTTGTAAAGAAAATCATCAGTCCTGTAGTTGTCTTGAAGTAGGAAATGTTCCCCATATATACACATAAAACGATTGTGGCCTGATTGAGAGTTTTTGCTCTGGAGTGCGTCCTCCTAACAGGAAAGCACAGACTTTTCTCTCTAAGGTGCATTTCCCTCTGATGACAGGGAGCCAGCGCGGCACAATGCACCATTGTGTACGAGCGCTGTGCTGATCCTCGGTATGTACTGTTTGACATTTGTGGCATTCCCGCCAAGTTCTACCCCGATTATGCTTATCAATGAGAGACAGACTGATGGTGGAAGATAAGGCCCTCACCAGCTTTTGAAACAGCCACAGGACCGTTTCGAGAACAAATGTTCCCCACAATTCAGACATCCCTTTGGAGCCTATTAGAAGGTCAGAGATTCTGTATGATAAATGGATCTGGAGACCAAACGGCAGCATATTGTCCTGAGTTTTGAATACTTTCCTGCTCCAAGAATGCTGATGAAAACATCCTGTTGGCGCCGTTGTGCAGTATATTTTATGATGGGCTTACGTAACTGCCAGGCTCGATGTGTATTCACAGCCACTATAAAGTGTCCTGTTTTAAACATGTTTATCTGTGCATTGAGGATTACCTGCCTTGTGCTATGACTCTTTCTGTCCTATAGAATTTGCACCTTTTCTCACTGGAGCAGTGGAAACGCAAACACAGCACAAGCTCATACAGTTGGCTGTGTTTTTTGGGGGTTACTCATGAAACCGAAGCAGAGCAAATATTACTTTGGAGATGTTAGTCTGTCTGTGTGACAAATTAGTAATCACCCTTCTTCTGGATCTATTTTCTGTCACCCGTTTCAAGGGGAAATATTTTACTGTTGGAGCAACCAAATGTTCCCGTGTTCCCCAGCTAGCTGTTGACCTGTGTTTAAAGAGTTGTATGATGGATCTTACTCAGATCAGAGCTGTAACCATTTACCGAAATATTCAATTCAAAACCTCTAAAGCCAAAGCAACCAGACGTGAGATGCTGAAACTCACCCACAAAGCTGGGGGAAACTGCAGAGTCAGGCAGTTTTTCTCTGTGGGTTCGTCACTGGGAGCCGCTGCATTCACGAGCAAGGAGTCATGAGATGGAGATGTTGACTTAAAATAATGTCAGTAGCAGCTCCCAAACATTTTCTATGACTTATAATCAGCACATACTTTAGCTCATATTTGCACACAGCTCCTGTTGTGCAGTGACACCTCCCTGTTTTCACCAGTCTATACCAGGCGAACACACAGAAAGTGAGAAGACCTCAAACTCTGACATCCACAGCTAGAGCCAGATGAGAGTCACCAGTTAACCGTATCATTCTGTGGGAGGAGCACCTGCACAGACAGGTAGAAATACCATGCACGCGCCACACAGAACCACCCACTCGGTCCCTGTCTGGCTTACTTTACAAATCCTGTCTTATCTGTGGCCTTTTGAATCCACACGGATCCTTTCTGTCCTCACCTCCTAATCTATATCTGTGCTCTTCCCCCATCTGAGCCTCTTATTAGCCTTTTATTGCACTGTAACCTATTCAAAGGCCACATTAGAATATCGCCTGTGAAGCGGTGAGTCTCGGGGCCCGAGGTATTCACATCGTAAAACATTACCGTGCTGCTTCAGGGTTAATCTGTGGCTCGCAGGAAGCAGTGCTTTAACAGGATGAGTCCAGGTGAAGACACACAAAAGCAAAGTTACTGGGTGACAAACTTCAGTGATGCTCTGCTTCTCCAGGGCACTGCCTTCATTAACTCTAGCCCAGTGAAATCCCACTGTGCTGAATGACCGCTGCGTCTGCCCGTTCTGTTATAATCAAGTAGTGTAATCAAGTAGGTTGTTTGAGGCTAATAAGGCGTTCCTTGATTAAACTGCTCGTGCACAGTTGTAACCAGGATGGAGTTTGCTTTGAACAGCACGTCCTGTGTTTAGGAAGCAGTCGAGTCTGGTCGGGTTCTGGGCTTCAATAAACAGCTCCATCCAGTATAAATAGCAGAGCCTTTGGTCTGTTGCCACTGCGGCCGAGCGCAGCAGCAGCAGGGAGGAACAGCTGTAGTCGCTCTGTCGCCGAGGACAGATCACTCCTCAGCCATCCTGCCAGTCTTCTCTGTGCAGTCTAACATGAGCAGCGCTTGAGGACCACAGAGTCTGCTGGAGGGCCTTGCTGTAATTTCAGCCCTCTACCTACTAGGGCTGCCACAAACGATTATTTTGATAGTCGACTAGTCACCGATTATTTTTGCGATTAGTCGACTAATCAGATCATCATCCATTGGACGTAAAAGTACAGCTTATTGCACCAGCATGCATCTGCTCTTATACGGTATGTGCTAACTAAAAATAAAGACAAGATGATAGTTTATTAAATTTTAATGAAATTTGCAGATTGTTTCGGTGAAGTTTAATAAACTCCTTGCTATCTAAAATATAACAGGACACCGGAGTAAATTCTCGATCATCTCACACTTCTAATATTCAGTTGTCTGCTTGATGTTTATTCAGCTGTGTAAAAACTATAACTTTAATCTCAGCCAAACCGATTTACTCAGGAATAAATAAAATACTAAAAAAAAGCCAAACAATAACATTTTGAAGTTATCTAAGTGACTTATATATATTTAACCTGAGTAGCGAAAGATGGCAGTGGGTTTGAAAATGATTTGCCGGGAGTCCGGTGTTCTCACGGCTCTAGTGAGCCTCGCCCCGGGTAGCTATCGAGCTAGTGGGTAACAGACGTCTCCGAAAACGTCGGAGCGCTTTTGAAAATATGAGGTGTCTTGATAAACTGAGCAGATATTTGAGGTTTACACAGCTACATTCTCGCCTGAAAATATGTTAAACGTTTATTTTGTGACCCAGAAAGAATAATAAGAGTAATATTAAAACTAACTAGCTGCCACCATTGTTGGAAACTGAGCTGGGCTGCGCTATGAATTCTGGGACACAGCTTCTTCTTCTTCGGGGTTTAACGGCAGCTGGCATCCTTGTACATGCAGTGCTGCCATCTTCTGTTTCAGTCCGTTATTACACTCTTAAATCCTACTACTTATTCCTGCGTCTTTTGGGATCTTACAAAGCTTCAAACGACGTGTCGACTATTAAATCAGTCGTCGACGATTTTGATAGTCGACGTAATCGTGACTAGTCGACTAATCGTGGCAGCCCTACTACCTACTGCACGCACCTGTGTCTGTAACTGCAGGTAATCCAGTGGCTTGCTGTGTACCTTTGTGTTCTGTTTTAATACGTTTAAGTATTTGTCACAAGGGGAATGTGTCTCCCTTAGCAACAAAGAATTTTCCCACGCTGTAGTTTCCATCAGCTTTATATTGCCTCAATGTCTTTCATTGTTTTGGGTTTAGTCTCACCGCTCTCATCAGCTTGGTTTCCACCTGCAGCGGGTTGATGCTTCCTTTAGGAAAATCATGTCGGAGCATGTCAGATTTGGTACTAACCACGGAAACTGAGTGCGAGGATTTTACCAGTCTCAGTGTGTTGAATCTTTGTTTCAAAGCCACTGGAATCTCACAAGTATATACAATGTGTCATTTTACATTAGTGTCATTATGCACCAAGTTCTGGAAATGGGTCGGTGAGTCTCTCATGACCAATTTATTAAATATGGACACTTTTGTGTGCAAGCCAGACGTCACTGTACGATTGAGATCAATTTTAGAGCCTGATCAAATTAATGGGCGGGGCTGATATATTGGCTGATTTTAGCTATTTGCCTCTTTGTCTGTATTGGCTTTTATAACGGCTGATAAATTAATGAATATTGGGAAAAGTAAAGAACAGGCGGGAGAAACGCCCTTATGAATGTCGTTATGAATGTCGATGTTGCACAATTTGTCCACTAGAGGGCACCCTGCAACATCCCGTATGGTTAGAACACTAAAACCTGATGTTCTGAGCGGAGTGCGGCACAGCGTTAACTATTAATCCGTAACTCGTTGTCATAATAAAACAAGATCTTTTTTAAAAACTTCATTGCCAAAGTAAGGACTCAGAAATTCACATAACAAATGTTTATTTCCCATGTCCCAAAAAAAATATCCCCTAACATGTCAGATTTTCAAATGAGCAAATATTGGTCTTATATTGGCCGGGCATCAATGTAACAATTGGCAGGAACATTTGTATAGAACTTTAAAGTTTCCTGGTAAATAAATAAATAAAAGTCAAACTGAATTCCCATTGTTACTATGAAATGTGGGCTAGTTTAAAAGAGGCTTTCAGGTGGGTGATGGGGCACTTGGCTCTGATCCCAGAAAAGTGTCTAAAAAGGAAGGATTAGGCTGGGTTAATTGGATAGATGGTTCAAAAAGATTAGGTGCTGCAAGGAGCATTACTTTACCCCATCAGCTCGATGCACTGAACAACAGAGGGCCTGACTGTAAACACAGCATCCAGATATAGTGTGTTAATAATGTGCCAACAGAGCTGTCTGCCTGCAAGGAGACACTGTGCTGGAGATGCTTGCCCTCAGTGCTGTTAGGTTAGGTGTTAAACAGGAAGTTGATTGTTACATGGAGGAGTGGGTGGATGGTTATGATCTGCCAAAAGAGTCACATATACATGTATATGTGTAGATAAAGAGAAGTACTGGACAAACTAAACTGGATCCTATAATGACACTAGATAAATATTTATCAAATACCATGATTATTTTTTTGTCCAACAGTTTTTGATACAGTTTACTTTTGGTGAAAAGGAAATCACTAAAGTCGGTAGATGTCTGGCACGTCTGGGTGCAAAAGCTTGCAAAGATTTCATGGCAGTGGGTGTTGATCAGTCAGACCAGGTATGCTGCTTCCTGCTTTCTCTGAACACTCAAGCCACACTATGTAGTCATTAAGGACACGTATAACACAACCACAGGCTAGAAGGAGCCCGGGATTGAACCACCAACCTTGCTCTACTTCTACCTATTGAGTCAAAGCTGCCTGGAATTCTTCGCTACTCTAACCCTAAACAGCCTAACTGTATGCGTAACCTTGACAACAGGCCCAGTCTGATGGTTCCTTTTCCATATCCGTCCTGCTGCAGGTCCTTCAAGCCAGACTTTGTTCTGATTCGCCAGCACGCCTACAGCATGATTCCCGGTGAGGACTTCAGGAATCTTGTCATCGGCCTCCATTTTGGCGGCGTCCCGAGCGTCAACTCTCTCTTCTCCATATACAACTTCTGCAGCAAACCCTGGGTGGTAAGCGCTCCGTAACGGCTCTCTTTGCTATACTTTAACCCACACAAAGGTGTCGCAAAGTCCCTCCCTCGGCAGCTGCCTCCGACTGATTTATTTGTGCTATTAAATGGAGCTGCAACACCTGTGATTTGAGCCGGCCAGCAGAGCGGGCGGCCTCAGCCACCACGTGTTTTTAGTCACAGTGCTGAGAAAAGCTACAAAAGCGCAGTGAAAAGTATGTAGATGCTTGGCTTTGAAAGAGGTCTTAAATTTAGGTTTAAAGCAGGAAATACGCAGCACAGTTTTGTTAAAGGTGCCATTCTTCACTACATATTTACAGTTCTGTTACTCATTCTACAAAGCACAAGTTAAAAAATGAGGTGGTTAATCACCAGTAATGCACCCATCATGCTGTATATGTTAACCAACTGCTGAATGCAACACGTTTAAAACAATGAACCGAAGCAGGTCTGAAGACAAATCTATTGGAAAGGAAATTCCAGCACCTGGAGAATAAATAACTCCAAGAAAGAATTACCTCGGGGTGTAAGCAAATGGATTATTGATTTTAGAAGAACAGGTGTTCAAACCCTCACACTAACAGGTGGGTCTAACTGTACCAGGCCACATTTTATAAACAAAAAAAAAAAAAAAAACCAAACCTGGAGTTTCAGACGATCCATATCCTCTGCTCCTAAAAGTCGTTAACACGCATGAATCTTATAGAAGTTTCTGTTTGTCGTCCTTGAATAATGACGTCTTCCTGTCTTGTTTATTTCTGCTTGCAGTTTTCTCAAATGATTAAGCTGTACCGCTCCCTCGGCCCTGAGAAATTCCCCCTGAATGAACAAACTTTTTATCCCAACCACACACAGATGGTGAGTGCCTCGCAGATATTATTCTTCACTACACGGGGGGGGTGGGGGGGTTCACTCTCACGGATGTGCACAAAAATCACCAAAGACCTCCTGTGGAGCATTTTTCAGTAAGTCTTTATTATAAAAATATAAAACACAGAAATTAAGTCAAACATTTCTACAACCCCAACAAGGAAATATCCCCAACCCACATAATTCATAAATCAGTGTTTACACACAGACTGTACACAGCTTCCTTGATTGGATTTTTTTTCCTTTTGACTGATTTCTGTGTTAAGCAGATAGTATATTTACATAAACATGAACCACAGAAATAATGACACAGAAATACCACAGCTGGAGGAAGAGCTCATTATGTATGGAGGTGAAGAACGATAAACTAAATACTGCTGAAAAATTCAGTCATAGAAAAAAATTCAGTAAAAAAAAAAAGAAAAAAAAAAAAAAAAAGTGAGCTCCCGGCTAACCTTCGCTCAAAATGCTGTTTAAAAAAACAAGAGAACAAAAACAAAAAACAAATAAGAGAAAATATAGAATTTTGTAGAAATTAAAGGGATAAAAAAAGTGACACAGATAACCAGAAATGGACCATAAATGAAACACAACCTAGTTAGCCTAGCGTCACATAGTCTGGAAATAGCACAGCTAGCATAACTCACACCATCTCAACATATGAAACATACACAGTAGTGTTTGAACGAATTTTAAAACACCATAGTTTGTCCTTCCTCTCTAGTATGCTATGCGAGGCGGTTTACAGTATCCTGCTTTAAGCTACCATAAACTAGGCTAAATCACTGCCAAAAATAGATGCATAATTAGCACAAACATGTCAGAGTGACATCAGTATTCTTTTAGCAAACCAACAGTTTCTGTGATTGGTGCTCTCTTAGCATAAATTGCGAATGGGCTCTTCCTCTTTGTGAGGCCAGTCTGTGTCCGTTATTGGAATGGAATGAAGGGAAGTAAAAATAAGAGAAAACCCCAGACGGGAACAGGCGAACAAGAATGAATTTAGTGACAATATATTGTTACTTTCATTTATATATAATGTTCATCTCAAATAGTTAAATAAAAAAAGATTGAATATACACTTACAAAATATGTCCTTCTCTGAAACCTCTGTTATAGTTTTAATTTTATTGGATTGGTAACGAGTACCAGCTTGGGGGGTGGGGGGGATTATAATGAAGCCAAAAAAACCAAACTACCATAATAGTACCATAATGTTCAATATGCTGATGCTGGTGCTTCATTTAATACTCTGCAGTGAGTTCACGATATTATTTGGCCTGTTTTTCTTTTACGCACATATACCACATAGTATAACCCAATAAACATATAAATAAATGTAATAGAGGTTTCAGATGAGTTGATTTCTGTAGCTTATTTTATATACAGCAACAAATAAAATATCACCATCTCTGCAAGAAATCGGGCGCTTCCCCGCGCTGGCACTGTTACTTTTGTGAAGCAGTGCGCAACAGTCGCGTTAAAAACAGGAAGCAGACTTACTACCATTATAAAGACGTGTGTGACAGTTCAAACTGAACATAACCGATGAATACTTCACTGCGAAACATTGTCCATTTCACAAAGGGGTTTGAAGCCAAAATAGACGTGTATCTTTAACATATATAATATGTTGGCGCTGTTTCGGCCATGTTCGGTATATTGATAGCAACAAGCTAGCTTTACTCAGCAAATTTACAAAAGGATCATCTTCGTAATATACTTCGTCTGACACCTCCTGGCTTTTGCTTTAGAGACTTCTCCTCGTTCAAATGATCCTGACACTAGCTACTGGCTAAACTGCAGGTTGCTAATTGAAGCCAATGATACTGATGCTGTAAATAATACTTATGATTAAATCTTTTCAAAAGCTCTCAGTAGGTGGAGCGAGGTCTTACACTTTTTATTGGCCCTTTCTGTCTTTGTCACCGATGTCAACTTGGTGCAAAGGACGGTGTTTGTAGTACAAGTGAAAAGGAGCCACAGGACAAGCTGTACAAAATAAAGGGAGGGTGGGGGGTATTATTTTCTATCAGAAGTGCTACAAACAGGCACTGTAATAGATTTGCTCTTTTTTTTCCTTTATTACCCCTTTAAAAAGGGGGACATCACCCAGGCAGGTGAGCTCGAACAGTCCTGTAATACTCTAAACGTGACCAGGGATGGGACGGAGTTTGGGAGGCGGCAGCGAGTTTCAGTCAGAGGGCGTTTGTGTTCAGGGGTCAGTGGCATTGATGGTGGTTTTATCACGGGTGGTCATGCCTCGGTACCAGCTGCAGTAGCCCTCCTTCTGCTGGATGCAGGCGTAGTGCCGGGACTGGTAGCCGGGATAACCGAAGTGGGACAGCATGTCCGTCCATAAGCACTCGTTCTTGGAGGTCACGAAGCAGGGCAGGTAGTGGCAGGGCTTAATCTACAGAGAAAGGAGAAAAACCCGAGATGAAGCCTGACAAGCACTATCCCATGATTTGGCATGTTGCTAGAACATACATGATACTGAGTTATAACAGCTTTTTATTAGTGCTGTCAGCGTTAATCTCGTTAAAATGACGTTAACGATGCAGCGTGGGGCTGCATGGCGTCAACGCGTTCGCGCGGTTAGCACGTTAATACGTTGACGCCGTCATTTTAACGAGATTAACGCTGACAGCACTACTTTTTATATTATAACTAAATATCATACCATAGCGCTAATTAGCTTAGCACTTATTAGCTTTGCAAGAAGAGGTTAAAAATGGCGGAAAATGGTAACACTAGTTCAGCTTGGATCTGGCTTGCTAGTTAGCATAGCAAAAAGACAAATAAGCAGATTTTGGCAGAATGAAAGATGTTCCCTGAATACTTAAACAATTTACCGACTGCGTTTTCTCAAATCCTAAAGTACTTCGAGTTTACAGTATTTAGGTTTATTTATGGTTCAAAGTTGAATTAGCTTAATGAGTGCTAAGAAAAATAGCTTTGATCTTCAAAAACACTTGACATGAAATACACGCTTGGTGAAACAAGCAAAACATGCATCTTTGCTCTTCTGCCTTTCAGCGTTTGCTTTCAGGGATTTACTGCAGCAGATTTATTGATCTGATGGGACGGGGGAAAAACATGACAGCTCTCTAAATAACTAAGCTCAAACCCAGTAAGTCTACACTGGCACGAGCTGCTTTGTGCGACGGAACGTTGACGTCTTTCTGAAGCAGCGAGAGTTTTTTGTAGTTTGTTAAGGATTCAGCTCGATGTTAGCCTTTCGTGCGTCACCACTCCAGGTGCTCACACAAAAAGCAGCTTCGCAGATGAATATACAGCCTGAAGTGACAGGACGATTCACATAACTAACCGGGGCGCTGCGTAACTGAGTCATCACACTTATATGAATTCAGCAGCAAATTCAATTAGTACATTAAAGGCCACGTTTGCCATTTTTGGCTGCTTTTGTTACTCAGGCCAAGAAAGTTTATCCTCTGTGGCTCAGAGATGTCTGACATAACTTCTCAGTTCGAGTGCTTCTAACGATCTGTAGAGAGTAATAAAACTGCCACGACATGCTTCTTCGCGCTCCAGTGCCGTAAGTCCTCATTTGTGAAGGAATGCGAAGGACAGAGGAGCTGGTTTTTTAAAACAGTGCAGTGATTTCTGTGTCTGCTTTGCGCTTAAGGGCCGTCACCGTGACGACTCAGCTGATTGATTGCCTTCTTCGATTGCCTCTGGGCTGCTGCCACGTACAATCTGAGCACAGTTTACTTGCTCTGGCCCGTATTGGGAACAAACAGGTCTCCCTGCTAATCCACTTATACTGATAGGGGCCCGGCGCGTTAGCAGATGTCCGCGGCGCCGCTGTACAGTAGGATGTTTATGAGGCGTTTCGGCAGCTGCGCAGCAGCAAGCTACATGTGTGAGTCACATGAAATGGGAGGCTTGAGCTGATTCCAGACCTGTTACTTAATTCCCAGTGACAGTAGTAAAACTTGTTTTTTTCTCCATTTCTATCCCAGCTAAACATCCGTGATGAATAATAGTGGGAATTAGACACTTAAAAAGGAGCTCATATTTCAGTCTTGATAAAAAATAATATCCGTTCAATGGCTTGCAGTAGAATTAATGATTAATTGATTTGATTCTTCACACAGAGCCACCAAAAATAAGTATACACATCCTTCCTCCTGTACTGTTTAAATCCTGTTTTATTAATCAACTTTATAAGTGGTCATCCAGCAGGATAACATTTAGTTGCCTTTGGAAAAATGAGCAGCAGTAAGCTCCTCTTGAGCCTCGTCTTCCCTCATCTATCATATCCTTGTTGGGACAAAGGTTGCCTGTTGACACTCACCCTGCAGTTGCAGCCCAGCTGGTAGCGATGGTTGATGCCTTTCTTCTGTGCCAGCGAGAGGCGCTCCCACCGCTCGTTCAGGTTGCACAGCCCCGTGTAAACCTTGCCGTCGTAGACTCGTCCTGTGGAAGCACAGGATATTTGGATGTCACTCTTAGATTGTGTTCTCACCTCTGTACAAAACGATGTTTAAGTACCTCTTAGTCTTTAAAACGGACTCTGGAGTCATACAAACAGATGTGAGGATTTGGCGTTTTTCTTTGCCAGACACACACATGACAAACTGAATCTTCGACTTTGGACCAACCAACAGAACGACGTTATCGACCTAATTCACAGAAATTCAAATATTTTACAAGGCCTTAAGGAGCCTTACAACTGTATTTACTTTGCTCTCTCTGGCGCCCAATAAAAGCATTTGTACTTGATTAATGTGTAAAGACCCACACATTAATCCCGACTCAGGTCACGATGCATGCATGCATGCCACTTATTTCGTAATTGTTTCAGTATAACACAGGATACTGTAGTCCCATCACTCAACCAGTCCAACTTGTTTGCCCATGGTAAGACAATATCATACAGTAATCCCATATTAAACCAGCACCTCTATTTCTGGATATCCAAATGTCAGCAGACATCTATTTTTAGTGCTGGACCATTTGCACCTTACGGACTCCTGAGACAGGTGCACAATGGCACACTGCATGTGCTCGGGAATGTTTCGATGTCATCAGTGTTGTCACCACATGGGAATGTGACAGCTCACAAATATGTGCATCTTCGACCCCCAGTGCACCTCCCAATCGGCCTGCATCGTTGCACTGGGATTACTGGAGTCGCTTGCGGGTTTATTACATGGTGCAGAGTGTGCGACATGCACCTAAAATACTAATCGGGGTCAGCGCCCTTATGCTTGATCAAAAGAGATTTTTGCAGCTCACACTGGAGGCCTCGGTGTGTTTAAATTGTTCTTAATACAATCCTAATCATATGGAGTTCTTTCTATAGATGCCCTGGAAGGAGCGAAAGACACTGGTGTCCCCTCGCACCCGGACTGGGTAAACATAGCAGTCACTGCCCAGCAACGCCAGCTCGTTGGCTTGCACTGTGTGGTGTAGCTAGAGTATTTACAGGTCGGGACTTAGCGACAGTTATATACACCAAGCACAGCAGGGTCCAAAGTAAACTGCACCTCTGTTAGAAATAGCAACTCATAAAGTGCTTCTGCTGGAAAATGCCAGTCGCTTCCTGCTGGCTGCTAATTACGAGTTGTGTGTGAGAGGAAAAAACAAAACAAAACTGCAGTTTCTAGACGGCGAAGCTAAGGGAAATGAGTTTTAAGAGGGCCATTCCTTTGCCACCTTGCACGGTGGCAAACAGTAGGTTGTAATTAGTGGGAAACTTTGTGTGACAGGACAAACCAAGAAATCCTTGGGGAGGAGAAGTGTGTGTGTATCTTGCAGTGATGCTGGCTGGAAGGCCTCTGAATGTTTTCAGCACCCATTTGGTGATAAAATGGATTCAGTTTGGAGGATTTAATCATGCCACAAGCTCAAAAAAGGATATATTGAGAGAGTGTTGCTAACAGTTACACGTCCTCTGAGACTGTCACATACAGGCAGTCACTAAGTTTATGTTATTACGAAACAGACCGCGGGTGGTCAGTTATAACTTTCTCTGGTGCTATCACAAATGATTACCTGAAGCCATTTATCAGAAATAAAAGGCAGTAAAATCAAATAAAAACAGTTATTTTGGACAATCAAAGACCTTCACAATGAGGATATTTTGTAAAAGCAACTTTCAGCTCTTATCCCACCTCCATACCCTTTTTATAGACCTGTTTGATGTTTGATGGCTGAGAGTTAAGTCAGAATTAGGTGCCAGTTACACTCGGG
This sequence comes from Perissodus microlepis, assembly GCF_051167445.1. Lineage (NCBI taxonomy): Eukaryota > Metazoa > Chordata > Actinopteri > Cichliformes > Cichlidae > Perissodus > Perissodus microlepis. Next base: position 2,937,201 of record NC_140477.1, on the reverse strand, counting down.
GTAAAGCTTTGGCACTTAGCTGTGAACATTCAACTCGGGGGAGGAGTCTTTGGAATGCACCAATTAATCTCCTCATGAAGACGTGACTCTGAGCCCCTCCCCCTACACACAGAGTGGAGCAGCCACTCCAGAATACTTTTTAACAGAAAACTAATTTTAACCAAAACTTAATCATTGCTTGTTCCACTTACTAAGCTGGATAGCTTAGCTTAGAGTTTCCTTTATAGAATTTGATTACGGTGACATTTTCTCCCTTAGCACAGATTTCTGTAAACGTTGCATAGCCTCGCTTTGAGAGGGTTTCTCACACTTAACGTTTATTATTTCAACAGTCTGAGTAAAAATCAGTCGATCAGAGCAACGCTCAAAAACACGGCTCACCTGTGATCAGGTACTGGTATTTGTTGATGTCAAACTTCACACCGCACAAACTCTCCGAGGCGTCTGTGTAAATGTGCTGCACATGCTGGACTTTTTCAAATCCTTTGTACATCTGTAAGACATGAGAATCAAACATGGAATTACACCCCCATACTCTTTAAAAATAGGAAAGTGTAATGTTTCTGCACCATGGCACTCCATCTCTTCCTCAACCTCCACATATAAATAATGACGAATGGAAACAGCACACTGGCTTTATCAGATGACATTTCTTAAGGAGTGCCTCAGGGGAGAAGGAGTATTTGGCTCTGCCCTCAACCTAATCATAGATAACATAGCTACGTTGTGTAATATGCTTTCACTTTTGGCGTTTTGGCAAGGTCACTGCTAAAATCCAGTCCTTCCATTCAGCTCAGTCATGTAGAGAACGAAGTGAATGTTTGCTCTGAGAACTTTCTGGATTTTTCTTCCCCTGGCAGTGTAATCTATTTGTCTGGGAACAACAGGAAATCCCTGTTTAGATGCGGCGTTCTGAGAAAAGCAGAACACACTGTTACTTAAGCCAGAAACTGTGGCACTTTGGGAAAGCCAAAGGCACAAGTCTCATAGGATCTGTTGAAATTTGAAAGGAATTGTGTAAGTTATTAGAGCAAAGCACTGTTTTCAGTACAAACCAGCAGACTGAAATACAAATAAATAAACCAAGAGGCTCAAAGGCCACGTCTAATTGCTGAGGATAATCCCAGAGTGGCACCTGCTATGCTTCACCATCAACAGGCCACTTGATGTTTTTGTTACAAACTGGGATTTTACTGATGCATCGCATGACTCTACTGAAATATTTACACTCAGAGTGAGGAGTTTGGTTGAGCTCTAATGCCCGAAAGCCTGCTAATCCTCCAGCCTGGTTTCTATCTGAGCAGCAGGCCGATGTCAGCATCTGTCAGAAATATGCAGCGTTATGTAAGAATATAGAGGAAGTAAAGAATGAGCTTTCAGGGCAAGAATCCTGAAATGCTTTTCAGCTATTACACGGCAGCTGAGGGGGCGGAGAGACAGCATTGTAAGTAAAATGTAACAATCCACGATATGTAGTCAGTCATACTTAAAAATGAGAGCAAAGAATGGTCTTCATTTGAAAAGATGCAGAAATTTTACAATTTATTTGCTTCAGATTAAAACAAAAACCTTAAATAAGTGACAACACTGGGGGGAAAAGCCAATCTTTACTAATAATAATCAGCATATTTCTTTCCTGTAGTGTGACAAAAGAAAACTAGATAGGCAAGCCTCATATATATACACACATGTATGTGTGGATATTTTCAGGCTATACAGGTAACGTCCCATGTCAGCAGATGTCATGGTTTCATGGAGCTCAGGATTAACTTGTCATCACTAGCTAGTACATATCATTAGCTAATAATAGCAAAATTCTTTTTCTCTGTTCATGAGAGCTAAAGAAAAATGTATAGGTATAAATCTTATATAGAGACCATTTTAGAATATTTAGATAGTTTGTGATTGGCTTAGTTTAGCAGAAGAACTGGAAACAATCAGCCATTTCTGTAAATGTCCAATCAGTTGCTAATATGACTTTGAGTTAAATATGGCGCTGTAGTATAGTTAGCTATACTATAGCGGGGAAAAAACAAAACAAAACTTCGATATTGTTAAACTACTCTGTTATTTGTATAACATGTTATTTGATCCTGTTTTTGAAATGTAAACAAAAGCAAGATTAGATGTTTCGTTACTTTTGGTCGTTTGCTACGTGTCCTGGAAATCTCTTCTTGGTCATGTTATTGCACAAACACAGGAATTAAACTGAAACTTGCCATAAAAGGATTTTGGTTTCTGTAGCTTTGTATTTAACTCAGGCAAACAGCATCGGATTAAGCAGATGATGTTTGTTCTCACCTTCATTTGCTTGACAGTGTAGCGCATGGTTCCAAACGGTCCATCTCTCAGCAGCTTCTTGCCCACCACTTTAGCTCGAATCACTGTGAAGAGAGGACACAGGTGCATTCCTTTTAGCGTACAACTTTCCAAGCAAATAAACACATTGCTTCTGTTAAATGCCGTTTCAGGACCAGGTTGGCACCACAGTTAACCATTTATGCATTACTTCCATTTGCTGAGAAAGCCAATAGAGAAAAATCACTAAAGAAACAATGAGTTTGATACAGAAATGGAAGGAAAAGAGTCTAAACTAGAAAGACATGGATGTCTGCAAATAACTACTCTAGGGTGGGATTGGAAAAAAACATTCATGTTCACTGTTATTAACTTTTGACAATCTGAATACTAAATCTTCACATAATTAGGAAAAAGTGCGACTTCAAACAAAAACAGGGTCCCATCTTTGGGAGTACAGCTTGACAACGATCTTATCAGAGTGCAGGACCCTCATGTAAATGTTGGCGAGGTGAAAATGCTGAGCGGCAAGTTTGATTTGTTTGCTTTCACTTGTGTTGGCGTAAGGGGGCTTATTATGAAAGGCCAGGAACTGGGAGTGTACAAAATGAGTGATCATTTGAGCTGCTGCTTCAGCGCCTACCTCGAGCTGCGGGCCCTGCATGAGCTTTTAGTCCCGCTCTGAAGTTCACCTGCTGCCCAAAGCCCAACAGCCACAGACACAACTAACACTGACTATGTTTGTTATCTTCTCCCTGTGGAATTTCCTTCCCAGATTCTTTGGGGTTTCACATTCCTCAGAAAGGGGGGGAGAAAGAAATGAGGCATGTGGCATCTTCTGTTGGATTTCTGTTTGTCTAGCTGTCCTGCTAAAAAGGCAAAAGGAAATTGGGCATAAAACTACAAGTCAAATAGGAAGCTATTACACCATGGCCACCCAAAAGTGGTAACCACAGATTTATTTTAGTCATACGGTCCCCTATTTGAACCGAGACTTTTATTTATGCAACACACCAAATCCTATTTTGAAGCAGTAAATTGAGCAATGCAGCCATCCAGGAGCCTCAAACAGATTTTGTGTTACTTTTCATTCATTTCAGTCTTCTTTAGTAGAAAGCCTCACTTTCAGTGTCACTTTGCAGCAAAAATGCACAACGCATGTGGTGGCATTTTGTTAACTGTCACCAAATAAATAAAAGATTAATTTACAATTTAATGTGATTTAATTTAAAAAAAAAAAAAAAAAAAAAAAAACATGGGTCACTCCTTCCAGATTAACACACTGTTCAGAGCCCCTGCCTGCCCTCTACTTTCTGAACTTTTGCAATAACTTGGTGCACAGCGTTCTATCCATTAACCTGTCAGCTCGCTCTAATATGAACTCAGGAGCGCTGCTATGTGATCAACCTCTGCTAAATGTATCTAAATGCTGTCTGACAGACGTCTGCAGCTGCAATTACAACAGCACAGGAGCACAATTACACAGGAATGTGCAGATATAACTGGATACTTTTGCCTCATTTCAGTACACTGCCGCCATTATTTTCAAATGCCACCCGAAAACGCAGTTTCCTTCTCTGCCCCGGCCTCAAAACCAACCCTCAGGACTAACAAATATTTGTGTTTGAAGAGTCACAGGTCAGCTGATTTAGCTGAAGTACATCCAGATAGGACCCCTTCGTTTTTCTTTAGACGAAGGCCACTAATTGGCCTGTGATAATAAGTGTGAAGCACCAAAGACAGAGGATTTCCTCGATTGACCTCCTCTGCATTCAGCAGTTATATTTGCAAGTGACCGCAGAGTTGACAGCTCACATATTTAAACCCATTTCTCACATTACCCTGGTTCATCTGGAAACTACAGGTATACTAAGTGGGTACTTTCTAAACTTCTTTTAGTGTTTTAGATTGACTCAAAGTTAGCAAACTACGCTAGCTAACCTAGCCTGGCTTCCAGGTCTAAAAAAGGAAGTCAACAGCACTTCCAGCCTTAAATGTGTATTCTTTTTAATGGCCAGCAGGAGGCAGTCATCTGATTGCAAAATATAATTAATTTGTATAAAAACCATTTAGTTTATCAAAGCTAATATTTTAGTAAAACACTTTTCTTATTAGTTTATGGGGATCATCACCAGGTTCAATAAACCTGAAGTTAGATTCAAATGAAGAACATAATTTACAAAATTACAGCTGTCGTTTCTACTGTTAATGAGTAGAAGCTAGGTAACCTAGCTAAGAGTGATAATGATTGGAAAAAAAAAATGTTTGGCTTTAACAACTTTTGAACTAAACCAAGTAAAATAACACGTGTAATAGTTTTGTTACAAAAATTTATTTTAATATCAGTCATGTATTACCTGGCTGAAGGTTCACTCTATCTTGTGAGGTAAATATATTAAACTATTACACCATAGCCATGTCTGTCATGTTAAGCTTAGGTTAGCGAAACCTAACCTGGGCTTATGCAGTGTTCTTGCTATTGGAACTGTCAGTGACGAGTGAGGAGGAGGAGGAGGAGGAGTCTTTCCCTGTGGTTGTCACTGCAACTGCAAGTATAACTAAAATATGTATGAAGAAAATTTTGATCTGGAAGCACCCTCATGAGAAGAAGAAATTAATCTCTTTGCGCAACAAAAGCAGTAGGCTAGGCCCAGAATGGAAAGAAAGTTGACCTCAAGTAGTTCACCAACCTATTGTTATTCAAAACCAGGCTATAACCCCCCACCCTCTTCCGCCACTACCTCCCCTCAGAACACTTTCCTTGTGATGCACAGGGATTCATCTTCTGCTGAAGACCTGACACACATTTTCAACAGTGGGAGTCTTTTTGTCATAAGAGAGGTAAACAGGAAATAACCTGGAAAAAAAAAAAAAAAAAAAAAAAAAAAATCCCCCTCCACTCTCTTGCTTGAAGCAGGCGATTACACAAGCATGGATGCAAATGCTAAGTCTTAAGGTGAGCGTGTAATTTAGTTACACATTTAGCCAGCCTACGTACAATGTGGCAAACTGCAAGCATGGCAAGAATAAGGCTAGTCGTTTGAGTGCGTCTGTGGATGTGTGAGGGAGAGGAGGAAAGCAAGGCACGGGGCGCGTGACGCCGATTTTGGTATGCAGAAAGTTGTCCAAGCTTGAGGAGGCGAGTAGGAGGAAGAGGAATTCTCAGGACGACACACTACCACGCTCAAAAATAAACACTGAAACCGAATCCCCATTGCAGAGCTTTATGTCAGGTGAAAAACACTGGTGTAGAGAGCATGCAGCGCTCGCTCACATGCCAAATGGAGGGAAGCTTATGAAGCACAGGGATTTTTCTTTCCTATCACTCTCATACCATGATGGTCGATTTCTGCCAAATCAAACATAAGAACCTAACAGTCTTTAAATTTGGCTTAAATGTGCTCAAACGTAGCAGACTTCTTAAAAAGTACCCAACTGTAATGTCAGTTATCAAGCTTCTAGCTAATATTTAAGCTAAGTGAATACCAACGCACAGCTGGTAATGCCAGACAAAGCAAAGTGCAGTGCATGAAAACGAAAATCCATTTAACTGCCTGTGAATTCAACTTCTTATTCACCAAATTAGAAAGTTGATTTCCCTTCATTAGAGGCTCCTGCGGGATCGAGCGACAGGAACCTTGAACCAACTACTCGTTTAAATGTTGCCGTCACGCTAGCAGACCTCAAATGCTAGTTGCCCGAGTTAAAATTGTACCCTTTTGCACACTTTGGCCAAAGTATCTAAAACACAGCATCGTGCTCTACAATGAAACCTTGTATCTAAATTAGGGAGTATGCTGAGAAAGCTCTGGGAAAGGCAGTCACAACCCAACACTGGGTGCTATCTGTGCATCGTACTACCTTTGCACCTGCTTTGCATTTTCCTCTTCTTGCTTTTTATCTTTGCCACTCACCAACTTGCTGTTACTCAAATCCCCAGCTGCCTTTCACCTTTTTACCTGTTAGATTGCAAGTGTTGCGTAAATCTTGGTAACACTGACAGTTAGAGGTCAGTATAGATCAAACAGTACTTGTTACTATTCTTTCAAGTTCGCTAACCTTTAAATAAACATACTGAAGCTGAATAAATGACAGTTTTTTGGTTTATTCTTCATTGTGTTTTCATGTATGAGTGTTGTACCATTGTGCGTCACCCCTGTATTGGCCTCTTGTTTTGGAACAGTTAACCTCTGGGTGGCTGTGTGGTCATTAGAAGGGAAGGGCGGGCTGGACATTCGATACGCCTGGCTCAGGGGACGAACATCCCAAGCTTGTATGGAATCCAGACTCTTTGACATCTCCTCGAATTTTAACTCACTTGAGGAAAAGTATAAAAATCTGATCCAAGCTTACATAATTCAACGGTGGGGGGAGGGAGCAGATGCTGCTAAAGGGAGTAGCTATTTACCTGAATGCTACATAACTCATTAATAGGAGGATGAGGTCACAAAGCTCAATGCCATGCATCGCTCTAAACGCACTATGCTTTGCTTGTTTCACTAAGCTCCTCTATGGATAGCAAACATCCACAGTGGGGCAGGATCCTTTCTTTCAATGGCCTGATCCCCAATCCCAAACAGAGCATAAACACATATCACGCTAATCCTCAGCTTCTAACTCGGTTTACAGCACAAGCATGTAAAAGTTTGCTCCTGTCACCTCCAAGCATTTTGGGAATGAGCGGCATTATGAAGCAATATTGAATTTCAGGGTCAAAGCTTACTCCCAGACCTCTAATCTTGCTTCGGGAGGGCTTTGGAAAAACAAGTGCTGCACATTTCCTCCTTGTGAATGGGCTGCTTTAACCCAGCTGCCTAGTAGAGGCCAACAAGGTCTTTGCATAAGGCAGCAGCCAGGTCATTGCCCAGTGCTCAGGTATGTAGCAGGGGGAAAAAAAAAGAAAACAACAAAAAACAACAAGCTACAACTCTGCCAACTCTAACAGTAGGCAGTACATTTTGGGCCTTTCTATCACATGACCACAGAATAAAGTCCAATACAGACAGGAAACTGCAGCACATGCATGCTTTTGTATGTCACGGTTTTAGATTTGTCAAGTAAAAAGGAGACATTCTGCAATAACCTAATTTTCAACCCCTTTAACCTAATTGTGATTCATCCAGTGGAGTGCCTGTGGGTGATTGTGGGTCAGGGCCAAGAAACCAAGAGGGAAAATGCTTTGAACTCCACTGATGGTCTTAAATTTGGAAGATACAGGCTTGTTGCCTTTGATGTTGACGTTGAGAATTACAGCCTTTCTCTCCTGTCAAATGAGCATTTCAACCCTATGCCGTGTTGTTTTCCACGTCTCCGAGTCAAGCGAAGAAAGCAGGTTTCAGTTTAAGTTGACAGGAAGAAAAAGACATTCAGCCTAAAACAACAACAATAAAAAGATCTCTACACCAGTTATACAGTTAAATTGTCCATGATTTGGTAATTGCACATGCTGGGAGGCTACACTTGACCCAGAATATCCTGTGAGCATGTGACCTTTTAGTGTTTCTGAAGCGCTTCTCATCGAGGGACTGGAGGTGCGCAAGCAAACCGCAAGCATTCAAAGCACAACCCAAGCTAAGCCCAGGGATCTTGGAAATGGGATTTGTGGGGCTCACAACTGATCGCTGGCCCCCATTGAAGTCAGTCCCAGATTCTACACTGCAAGTCTCATGGGGTGCCAACACCACAAGCTATCCAAAAGATCTGAAGGACTGTGAAAGGCATCGCTTGAGCATTTGTCAAACGGGGTCACTTGGCTGTAGACACACCCACAGGCTCTGTGATCAGTCCCCACCAAAGAGAAAACCGCCATTTTGGGGCTGTAATGTCACAGTTTCTGTTATCTCCCCTTATAAACAGTGGGATCCTCTAAAGTATGACAGGCTAAACCTGCACCACCTCCTCCTCCTCTAAGATGCTGCAGAGGATTCACCAAACCATCATTGTGAGTTGCTGCCCACGTCAGAGCTAAATGAAGTGACTTCCACCTACAGAGGCACGCTGGTTCTGTCCTCGGAATCTGAGCAAAGAGAAGCCTCCTTTTCACAGGCAAGTCTGGCAAAGCCTTAGGAAAAGCAAAGTCTTGTGGAGCGATTATGACACTCTGAGACTGGAAAAAGGAAACTGCAAATGAAATGGCATTTTTAAAGTTACACCGTGTCCTCGATGTGACGTTTTTCTTGCTGCCAAGGGGTAATAAAAATATGTGAACTGAACAGGATGTCAATCGACGAGAGAAAAGCAGGTTTATGAGAGCTGCTGGATTCTGGAAATATGAGCTTTATTATTGTTTATTGATGGTGATCCATATGCTAAATCGTTAAGGTTAACAGAGCATTTCAATGGGAAAATCTACTTTCAGAGTTAGCTGACACCACTAGCTTTGTGCTGGTATGAATGCTGTAAATTGAAGATAACCAAAGCTAAAGCTTCAAGCTTAGCAATTTAGGCATTGCTACCTTGATGTTTTGAAACGTGATGTAATGCCTCCAGGCTCATCCTAAACCAAATCCTCCTCTGAGACTCTAATGGGGACCACAGACCCCCCAGTACACCTCTACAGAGTTGGATGTTTTATAAGAGTCAGTGGAGTCACCGCCTGCTGGCTACTGAAGAGAATGCAAGTTCAAGGCACTTAACCCTTTAAAGTATGAACCATCAAATAATTGCCAAAAAATAAAATCTAACAAAATTACAAATACACATGTATATTAATTTGGATATATGAGTTTTAGTTTGTATCATATTTGTTACATACAGCTTTGTTATACTATTTATTGCTTAAAAATATATTGTGAATTTAATTGTTTCAGGTTGGGGTGGGGTGTGTGTTCAAAAATAAAATCACACTGATGATGTAGAAGTCTCAAAAAGTCATGTATCAAATATGGTACACTTTGCATTGCAGGTGTATTATTGAATTCAGACCAATAAGCTGTGTCCATTTTTTATCTACAGTTTATGTTCACTACCTTCAAGTTAGTTCGCTAAGCTTAACTTAGCATAAAGACAATGAAAAAAGGAGGAACCAGCCAGCCTGGTTATGTCCAAAGACTCAGCTATAATTCTAAAGTTGAATAAATAATGTCTTCTTTGCTTAATTCATACAAAAGCTTTGGCTGCAGACATCTAAATGTAGTCAAAAGGGCACTTTTAGGAAGTCTGCTTCACCTTTAAGAATAATGGGTATCATTTGTGCAGTAAATTATGATTTGGTGTGTGTATTTAACATGAAGAAGTCTCCAATTTCATTAAGATTTTAAGGCATCAGTAACTAATGTTCTCTATAATCGTTTTCAGCCTCTACTGGTTACTAGTAGCAAGTACAAGATCATTAACAATGATGTCAGAGTGTGTTTATGTGAATTAGCTGACAGTAGGTGTTAGGGCAAACACGTGGGCTTACACACATGGTCGCAGTGTGTGTGTGTGTGTGTGTGTGTGTTGGTCTGAACTGAGAGATTATTGTTTGAGCTCGGGTTAAGGATTTTAGAGTGCCTCATGACGGTTCCCACATTTTCAGGTCAAATGAGATTAAAACAAAATATCGGCTCCAGTCAGAAACCCAAATGCGAGTCTGCGCTCCTCGTCTGCAATAAAAACCGCCTTTCTGTCCCATCTGAAACACTTCAGCCCTCTCTCCCTACAGCAGAGATCAAATGATCCTCGGGTCTTTACTGGTGTTATCCAACCACAGAGGTCAGGTTGGACCGGCGTTCCAGGCTAAGCCAGATCCTAAATTCATATTATTCTGGGCAGTCAGAGAAAGCACACCCGGGCCAGTAAAACAAGCCATGTACACCTCGACCCTCCACTGCTGCTTTATCAACCCGAGGCCGGGCGTACTGAGCCGCTCAACACAAATACCAGAGCGTGCAGATAAATAAACAGTATTTGAAACATGTAAACTCACTGTGGGTCTTGTTTTCAACTGGTTCCAATTCACACCAATCAAAGCACATTCCCCCTCACCCACCCATCCTCCCACCAGAGCACAGCTTTGGGAAGAATGTGCAGACATTTGTGTCCCGAGCAAAAGCGGAATATTTGAAGTGAATTAAAAGTCAAACAGTTTTCTGACACACAGACACACACAGAGCAACAACATTCAATCATCTGTGTGGGGAAGCCTGCTAAGGATCATCAAGGCAGATGCTGGAAGAGAACTCTGCACTCGCTCCGATTTAAACAGGTGGGACCGCGAGGTGAACTGAATCAGGTGATTCTTAAACTCAGGTCCTCAAGCGTCTTCATCAGTTTGGGACATTTTAAGCTCTCTCACTTTAATCAGCATCCTGCACTGACCAAAAACTACCAGAGTTTATTAAAAATGTCCAATTCACAGTGAGAGATCCGCATGCTAAAACCCAGAAAGGACTGGAAAGAACCAGTTTTTTCACGCTCCTGTGACAAGCAAAGCTTTTATTTTAACATCTGACCTCCGTGCAGTCGTTAGAATAAAGTCACTAATTTTCATGAGTATGAGAGGGGAAAAAAAAAAAAATCGGGTTTACCCACCTATGTCGGAGTTGCAGAAGGCGTCTTGGGGGTGCGTGAGAGCGCACGAGCAGCCCTCCGTCAGCTGGTTAACATGCAGGGTGCTGAAGATAAACAGCAGGCTGACCAGGTACACTGAGTGCATTTCTCCAAACTTTCTCACTCCCTCTCTGGAATAAAACTGTCCGACTAAGTCCGCTGAATCACCACCACACACTGGCTGCTGCTTCAGTAAGTAGTCAGTAGATGTAGCAGGTTCTGCGAGTACCGTCCACGTCTGTAGTGCTGCTCGTCTGTCACAGCTCGCTTCTCTCTGCTCGAGCGTTTCTCCCTGATCCCGCGGAGGAGCACACGCGCACATATAAGCGCGCGACGAAAGGTTCACGCCCCTCCCTCTTTTGAGCTCGCAACCAATCACACGCTATTAGGAATAGACACGATGACATACTGGAACATTTCCCCCTCTTCATCTTATTTTCCCATACAGACCTAAATATAATAAAAACAACAACAACAACAACAACAACAATAATAATAATAATAATAATAATAATAATACAGAACCATAAAGTAGAGAATGAGATGTTAGCTAAAAAAATATGCGTGCAACTGTTTGATGTTGATCACAGAAGGGAAAGCGGGGTGAGATAAGTGAAGCTCAACTAGTAAAAATGTCGTCTAGCGTCATGTTCATTAAAAACAGGATTTAGTTATGTAATAACTAATGAAAGACATGTAGATAGCCAGTATGAACTCACATGTCATACTGGTACATAAAAAAACAAACAATAAACACAGTTTAAGTAGAAATGAGCAACTAATGAATTTAAAGAGTTGTTTATCAAATCTCATTCACTAGATTAATTCCAGAAATACTTTATCTCCCCCTCTCCTCACCCCCTTCTGACTGCAAGAAGAATAACTAAATAATGAACAATGTCTCCTTTATTCTTTTGTTTCCTTTTTGCTCATTTCTCACCGAGGAGCCTCACTTAGTCATCCTGCCCACCCTCTGACGCCCCCTTTAATTACTAATGCTGAGTAATAGCAAACACAGTCTGCAGCGGCAATCCGAGGCAACCAGATGACTCTTCATCTCTGCACAGTAAAATCAACAGATGTGAGGGCAGAGAAAGCCACTCTCTTCTTTTTTCTCCCTCTTTAAGGTTGATCATCACTGTGCTTGAAGATTCATGTGGACCTGTGGATAGCTTCACTTTGTTTTGCAAAGGCTTTACTCAAGCCACCTGTTAGGCACATTCAGTTATATTAGCCAGTTAAAGCCTCTTTCCTCTCCCTCCTGACTGCTTCACAGATCCGCTGCTCTGTCGCCGCCGGGGCTTATCTGCTGAGAGACTGAGCGAGCTATGTTAAGTGTTCACGCTGCTCGTGGTTACATAAGCGCGGCACAAATAATCATGTCGAGGAACTCTGACCCCAGATGGGCCTTCATTAATGGTTATCACGCTTTAAAGAGACATCGCAGGCACACCAAGGCTTAATTTTGTAATTAGCAGGGTACTGATAAGCATGTGAAATTTCAGTTTTAAACTTTTAATCATAAAATTTAAAGCTGACTGTTTGCCTTGTACATGTGGTCCCATTATGCTCGTTTCTTGGATTCTGTTAGAGTAAATTTGCACAACTCTAAACTCTTTAAACGCTGTTTTAGCACCTCTTTAAGCCAGCTTACTTCTGATTGCCTGCCCCTGGCAAACTGAAGGTTTGAACAACCAGTGGGGGCGGGCCTTGTGTAACTGCTACATTAAGGACATCCCATCTTTTTGACATCATGTAGATCAAAAAGTTGAGAAGTTGTTGGCAGCATCCATTGGTTTTACTGCAGAGAGATTGCTTGTTCTTGGGAAAGCATATGCCAACTTTGAGAAAATTCAGTCATTTAAAGGCCACTTAATGGATGCTTTTGTTAATGTGTCACACTCAGAAAGACTAACAGGCTGAAATACTGCACAGGCACCTCAGGACTTTCCGTTTTATCCCTCACCCATGACTCGCATCAAGAACTCATCAAAAGAAGTCCGTGTTTGTTCAGCGGTACATTCAGGTGTAACGCGTCAACGCATTTCAGCCAGCAGGACATTAACCATCTGCGGAAATTCATTTTCACAGTGTGTTATCAGAGGTACAGCCTCATCCGATGGTCAACAGCAGCTACATTTCCAGCACACATTATTGAAAACACGTCAGCTGCGTAATTGTCTTCAAGCACAGAAAATGCCCATGCTGTTAGTACTGTTAGTTCAGTCTCCGACCTCAAATCCAAGCCAAATTTATTGGCATCCCCTACTGAAGCAGTGAATCTGCATGTGTCATTTGTGGCTTTGGCGATGAAAACGGGAAGGTCCAGACTCGCAGGAAGTTAAGGCCGGCTGCAGAAAGGAGTGATTCACTTGGGCCAAATTACATATGACTTCATAGCAGTGGAACAGCTCTGCATTTCTAACATATTGTATAAGATAACAACATGAATCAGGGCCAAAGAATGCACAAACCTAATATGGTGATTATTGGCATAGACTGCTTTAAAATATAAATTGTCCTTAAAGTTGTCAGAAGTGATTGTCAGCTCAGAGCCAGTTGTGCCATACTATGACAGGCTGAGGACTGACCATTTTCTTTTCCTTCTTTTTTCTTTTTCTTCTTCTCAAGTCCCTCGAGTTTGTAGGTTCTCTGTCATCCAGGAAATGGTAGTCCTAAGTCAGGAACTCCAGGCCTCAAGGGCCGGTGTCCTGCAGGTTTTAGATTTCAACACACCTGAACCAAATGATTCGTTCATTACCAGGCTTCTCTAGAACTTCAAGACATGTTGAGGAGGTCATTTAGCCATTTAAATCAGCTGTGTTGGATCAAGGACACACCTCAAACCTTCAGGACACCGGCCCTCAAGGCCTGGAGTTCGACACCTGTGTCCTAAGTGCTTGAAATTATGGCATCTGGACTATCAGAGCACAAATCACAACAGGTGTTTGCAACTGTTGAAAATTTCCACCAATAAGAAGGGAGCTTTTTCAGTAGGGCTTTATAGATAAAAATATACTAAGTGCTATTGTCTCTTTACACTTAATGAAAGCATAAAATTATACAAGTCATCGAATTTAATATGAAATACAGAACTGTGAGAGTCTATTCAACTGAATTAAATTCAGTTTTATTTATGTAGTGCTAAATCACAACAGGAGTCACCTAAAAGTGCTTTAAATTGTAAATAATACAGAGAAAACCCCATCCATCAAGAACTCCCTTATGAGCACTCACACGGTGACAGTGGGAAGGAAAAACTCCTTTTAACAGAAAGAAACATCCAGCAGAGCCAGGCTCAGGGAGGGGCGGGGCCATCTGCAGTGACCGGTTGGCGGTGGTGTGCGGTGAACAGACTCGCATGTTGTCATGACCATTTAAGTTGTGGCACACAGTGCTCACTGAGCCCATACAATGACTTTGGACTCCTGTCGGGCACCGTGACGTCATTCTGGGATTGATTGTCCCTTCTTTGTTTTGTCCTTGCAGAGTCGTCTGCAGATGTACGTATGATAAGGAGCTATAAATGAACTTGAATGAGCCCCGCCCTCCTCTTCCTTTTGGGTCTGTTTCTCTCACTCTAATCTGGGCAGAAAGCAACATGCTAACTTTGTCCTCTGGTTTCTGTCAACAGGAATTCTTGAAAATGTAGGAAGTTGCAGAGTGAATACGAGGGAGGCCGACGGAAGGCAGCTCGAAAATGAAAAGCGCAACACTTCACTGCAAAGTATTTCTCGGAATGTAGCAAGCATCAAAAAAGTGATTTATTATGTGTAGCGCAGAGCATGTGAAGGTAAATTTTCCTTTTTGGAGTGAGCAGCTGAATAGAGAGAGCTGTTCACCATATGTGTGTGGGTTCAATGTGTCTTTTTGGCTTGAGACGCTCTCGCTGGATAGTCGAGAGAGTAAGACAGATGCGGTAGGGATGCTCGAGTTCAACAATAAGTTTATGTTTGAAGATTGTAGGTGCACTATTAAAAAATGATAGGCCCATGCTATGCAAGAATCGTGTTCTACTTTAACTTTACTGTCAGAAATGGGACAAGATAAAACAGACGATGGCCTCCAGAATATTCTGGTTATGTGTGTCTCTCACAGTCTGTCACTGTGACTTGATCCATGCAACTGAAGGGGAAAAAAACCCTCAACACCCTCTGGAAATCATGCTGCTAAAAGTAGGCCAGCATCCTGTAAGAATAATGCAGAGCATAGTGCATTTCATCTGAAAAAGTCCAATTATAGAAAAAGGTTTGTTGTGAGGCTGGCCGTTCGCCGGGGGAGCAGACAACAGCTTTGTGTACCGGAGGTCTTTAAGCCCTGGTTGACAAAAGAGAACATAGTGGTGACTCAGAGGAAATACCTTTCCTCCGACTGACAGGCCTCTAGAGAGGCACAGGAAGAGTTGGAACTTGAAAAGATAGCACCACTGGGAGAGACGGTCGCCGAGGGACAGCATCCAGCCCTCACTCACCCGGCCCTGGTGTTCGGCTTACATGCCATTCCACTTAAATGGGACACACAGGATGATCTCTGCTCTGCAGCTCGACGCTGTGAGGAGGACCGGCAGTGAAAGTCGTGACACAGCAGGCGCACTGGCCGTATTTCGCAGGAGGATTTGGGATCTTGCGGTTTGGCGAAGGATCTTTCTCCAACTCGCTGGGTGGCTGCGTGGACACAAAGGAAACACCTGTTGTCCAGTGAAACTCCACTGGGTGGTAAACTGAACCGCAGGTGGAGTGTGGTTATTAGGAAGGGACTGGAAGTTATTTCACACAGTTTACCCAAACCAGTGCAGTTGGTACAAGCAGATGCTTTATCACAGGCATTTAATGTTTCTATTTTCAAGTCAGCATTGACACTATAAAGTAAAAGTATTGTTTGGCTTGTAGGCATAAAGGAAAAGTCATCCAAAGGTTGCCAGTTTGAGGCCAGATGCATGGTATTCCTCCTATCTCACAGTTTCTGTTTTCTGTACTAAAAATTTCGAGGATTGATTTGCTTAGTTCTGTACAGGGTTATGCTTCAGGTTCACCAAACATGTAAGCCTTTGATGACTGCTCCTGGGTCAGATGTGCCACGGAATGTATGGAATGCATATTTATAGTGGTTACACCTGCAGCGCGCGTTTGATGTGGAGCTGTCTGATTCACAGGCAGAGCAAGTTTGGTGAGCTTTTCTTCTGTATTCTGTGGTGTTTTCAGGTTTAAGAGTTGCTACACTGTTGCAAAACTGTGTAACAGGAGTAGGTTAACAACTACAGGTTTAAGTTACTAAGCAACCTCTAGCTCAGGGGTCAGCGGTTACTTTTCTCAAGGGGCCACATGGTAAACTGGGACTGTTGTAAACTGGGAGAGTTCCATGAAGAAGCTAAACTCAATTCTGCTGAATTCTAATTCGATCTTTTTAGAAACTGCTACTGATGAGGATAGATGTTACACTTAAGTGATGATATGAATGAAACAGGCATAGTCAAAGTGGTGATATTTTGTCACTATTTAATCAGCATTCCTGTTTTGTCCCATTTCATCCCCCAGCCTAACTAGGCATGCAGTTAGGTCTGTGAACTTCCTGTACCTTTGACTGAGCGCGTTGCTGCCAGTTCCTCTGTAATCTTTAACTCTTTTGTTATCCCACATACAAAGATTAGTAACTGGGCTGTCTTGTGGGCAACACAGCTTTCATTATGAGCCATGGAGAAAAATCCACGATTTCCTGGATCTGTCTTGTCTGTCAGTCTGGAGAGAGACACATTTTCAAAGCTTTCTTTTTTTCTCAGGGCATATTAACACAGCAGAGTACGCTCTTCCATAACACTCTTTGTTGAACTTCTCACATTTGAGTCCTAATTTTCCATTGACCAAAGGTTTGGATGTAGTATGCAGGCAGTACAATGCTGAAATCTGTGCTAGCTGGTACTAGCAAGTTCAATGCACATGCTAGATTCAGGTGTTCAGTGTAGCCACAACGTTAGAGTGTTGTTGCTCTAATGATGCATTTGATCCATCACAGTTCATTCTGCTCCAAGATCAGGGCTTGAAGGTGGACGGCACTCTCAGTACTGAGATTTTTTTTTCCTGCTATCTTGGGGTGGAAAAAAAAGACGTTCCTTGCATCCACTTCTCAGGGTCCATCACTTCTAAAAAGTGACCTGCTAACCTTAATTTGTTAATTAACGTACAGCAGTGTTGCGATGGGCTGGTGACACCAACACACAAAAGCTAAAACAGGGCAGTGCTGTAGACATAGGAATCACCAAACACACCACAATACAACTTTATCACAATACTTCACTCACAATATGATATTATTGCAACATTTTGCAATATGGGGAATAGTACAATAACACATATTATGATTTACCACATTTTTTAAACTGCAAATTATGTCCTCAAATGTAACATTGGCAGCTGTCGCTGTCTTATCCAGTAAGATAAAGACATCTCACCTCAGCATAACAACACTGTCACTAAAACCTGCCCTAAATGTTGCCATAAGATGGAGTCAGTCTGCTATCTTTCCCTGTCTGTGATTGAGTGGGGTCAGTGGGGTCAAGTTGGCAATTACATGCAATCTTCTGATAATCTTAGTATTAGTAGTATTACCAGAATATTTATATTTATTTAATAAAATATTGACATTTTGGCTCCCCGTGTGGATACAGTATCACAACACAAAACACTGGGATATTACACTTTATCAACTTTTACCCCCTTCCCCACAGTAAAACCTGAAAGATGCTGAAAGATGCTAAAACACTTTGTGCTGTAGAGCTGGCAAACAAAAATGAAGCAACGTAATAAATATTCAGCTGTTAGTCTTTATCTGCATTAATAAACTGTTGTTTTTTTTGTTGTTTTTTTTTAAAAAGGCAAAATGCAGGTTGGTGATCTGCCCTTTTTTATCATTTAGCACTCCTGAAAATGAAAGAAATCGAATGCAGGCCTCTTTGCTGTTCTCTGTTCTTTTCTTTTTTTTGGTGCCAGAAGGTAAGGAGCATTTGTCTGAACATAAAGGAGTAGTGGACTTAGACTGTGACCTTGCTTGCCTGATATTGTTCCAAATAAAGGAAGTGCAAGCCAGTTATTCTGTCTCTGTTTCTAAGTGTCTAGGAAAGTAGAGCAAACCAATAAATGGCTGTAAGGGCACAAGTGATGTCATTGTTTCTCTGGTATGGAATGACGTTACTAGATAACCTTAGCTATCACTGTTGCTTTTATCTGAACAATAGAGTTTGAATAGTTGGAAATGAGCTCAGGGCTTGCTATCTGAAACCAGTCTGTACAAGTTAGATATTGGTGGCTGTTCACCTCCCCACTGTTGCAACAGAATTTTACAAAATGACATGACGGCCTGATGTTGAGCTACTCAGCATGTTAACTTCACTGAATATTTGAGCAGATGCTCACTGGTTACCAACTCCAGCATGTCTGTCATTTGATGTGTAGTTAAGACATCAGAAGAAGAAACACAAACATGGCCCTGACCCATGATCCTGCTCACAATGGGACTCCCCCTACAATAAAATATGATGAACGGTCAGTAACTTCCTACTCAGGCGGGCCAAATGCAACCACAGCACTCGCTGCTCAGACGCAGGCTCCCCTGCTGTACTGTACTGTACATATTTGGTGTGTGTGCGGTCAGGAAACCCCACAAAATGACTATGTTGTATTACGGCATGAGACAATGAGACACCAGGCCTAACCATAAACATGCGCATATGACAGCATGGAAATAGCTTTGACAAATTCCTTAAGGTTGAGAGAATGCCGAAGCTGGATTCAGTGCTGAGAACAGGAGAAAAAAACCCCAAAAATCTGTTAGGTGGCCTCAAACTAGGTCATCATGACATTAATCTGTGACATATTTATGTACATTTAAAAAAATGTTAAAAGATTTTTTTTAAATTTGACTTAACTGTTACAATATGAAAAGGCCTCCGGGAGAAAATATATATGTATATATTTTTAAGAAAACATGAAAATAGATTATCAGGCTTTTAAAAGATGATACATAATAACAACATAAACTATGCTGCTCAGTACATGGTTATCATCATTTTTTTAGTGGCTCATAATGTTATTACACTCCTCAAAAAAATGAAAGGAACACTTTAATCAGAGTTTATCATCAACTCAGTTAAACTTTCAGGATATTGATCTGGTCAGTTAAGTTTTGGAGGCGTTGTTAATCAGTTTAAGCTGCTTTGGTGTTGATGAACTTAGCAGCAGGTACAGGTCTTTGTCCTGAGCCACAGCCACCCCAAAACAGTGCTCGGTGAATTTAAGCATGGTAGGACGCCATCACTGAAAGAACTACGCAGTTTAGGAACTCAACCACAAAATCTTACAGAGCGGCGTCTCTGTGTGCTAAAGCGTACCCACCAACTCTTTGCTAACTCAGCAACTGCAGAGTTCCAAACGTCCTCTGGGATTAAAATCAGCATGAAAACTTTGCTCTGAGAGCTTCGTAGCATAAGTTTTCATGGCCAAGCAACTCCTAGCAACGTCCTACAACAAGAAAGTCAAGTTTTCCACTTTTGTATAATTTTATCTTAAATTCTGTTTCTATTCATAAGTATTTTGACTGCGTCACTGTACAGTGCAATAGAGTAACATTCATATTAACATTTCCTATGAGCTAAAACGTCCCTGACTTTACTCTGCAAATGTATTTTAAGGAAGTTTAATAAAATGGCGTGATCTATTTTAAAGTACGATGTCATTTCGATTGATGTCGTTTAGATGACCCAGGTGTAAGTGTAGGTGAAAAACAAACACACCTCAAAGAACAGTTTTACTCACATTCATGAGAAAGACAAGAACTAAGAACTGCTCTTTGATATGTTTGTCACGGCCGAGGCCGCCTCAAAAGTGAAAGGACTCAAATGCTGGACGCCGAACAGCACGTAAGTAGTTTTAGAGACGACGTTTATTTACTCAGTAAGTGTTCATAAACTGGAAAGTGAGGTTAACAAGTGCGAAGTGCCACAACTGAATCAAAGGGGTCTTAAGCAGCCTGGGCTAAGTAAGCAATCTGGTCTTGGTCAGTGGAAACAGCAGTTCCGGGGATTGGGCTGGAGGGAGAGTCACACTGGGTCCAGGGAAAGGGTCAGAGTCACTGTAAAAAGAGTACAGACGTTCAGGTATGGTTCAGGAGAAATATGGATAAGCTGTTCGTTCTGAATCTTCCTTCATACTGCGTACTTGCCGCGGGTGGTCGGTGGTGACGTGGAGGGGTGAGTGGTCCGGGTGTGTGGTCCGAGATTCCTGGCGTGGAGGCAGGGAGGCAGGCAGGTGGTTCGGGTGAACAGCCTGTGGGACTGTCAGGTGGTCCAGCGTCCGGGTTGGAGCTCTTCGGCAGAGATTAGTGTTTGGCAGCTTGGTGTGGCTATGAGAGAAACACACGATGAGACAAGGTAATTCACAAAGCGAGTGCGAAATCACGGTGCTGGCCTGCACTAACTAGGGTTAGCTGAGAATCTGGCGAAGAGAGGTTGAGCGCGCTGGCCTTATGAGTCCCCGTCTAAATTACCCACAGGTGTGAGCAATCAGCAGAACACTGAGGCCCCTCCCAGGGGTGGAGATGCCGGCTCGGAGGGAGACACACTGGAACACACCCGGACCATGACAATGTTAGCATGATTGCTGTCCCCAAATAGTCTATAAATTAGTGCTGTCAACATTAACACATTAACGCGTCAAAATTGTCAGTTGACTTAACGCAGATTAGTTCGTGTGAGGGGTTATTAGCCGTTAATGCAGCTCAGAGGTGTTAACGCCGTCGTCACTACTAATGCAATTAAAAATGTACTAATCTGGAGCGTACACTGTCTCAAAGTCGCTGGAATGTCTCTGTCAACGCATTTTGGGCAGTTTGTCTGAAGTTTGTCCATTCTGCGCTCCACACGGGTTGAGTGCGCTTTAATCGCGTTAATCGTGATTACTGCGTTAGCGCGTTTAGCTAATGCAGTAATGCCGTATTAACGACTTAACATTGACAGCACTACTATAAGTATAACACTATTACCTTGAAGTGATAGTTAGGGGGGGTTTCCAAGTTATTTTTCAGATTATAGAAACTTTAGTCTGCATTCTGCTCTCCTTAGTGCTCATTAGTTAGCTCAAAACTGTTAGTAAGATCCAAATGCCCCATTGCCAGCTACTGACACGTAGCTGACTAGCAACAGGAACCTTTGTGATAAGGTTAAGCTTGTAGTCAGCATATCTGAGCTGAATAAAGTGCACCACTCTCCTGGTCACTAGTAAAATTTAAGAAGAAACACCCAAGGAAACCAGTATTTACGTTATTGGTCACCTGTTTTAATTTCAGTTGATTTCTGGGAGAGCAGACAAAAATAACCTGCATTTCTGAGAATCATTTACTTATTTGAGTAAGAAGCCCAAACAGGTACGTGCGTTTAGTCATGTTGCTTTCCTTTAAACAAGTGTGGCATTCTTTAGCAAGTATCATGGTGTTCTTTATTAACTGCTTCAAACAGAGTTCATCTGGCAAATGGTAAATGGTTTCTTCTGATCAGAAACTGTAAAAGAAAACAACCAAAAAAAACAGCTTTTCCCAGAAACCCGAACAACAGTGGGAAGGTGCATGTGGGAGGGGGAGAGGGAAAGTTAATTTAGGGAAGATGGTCAAGTGACTCATCGTCAGGTCAGAGGTTAAGGGTGTCCATGGGGTTCGCAGGATGCTGACATCACACATTGGGAGGGCGGAGGGTGCTCAGGCAGGGTTAAACTTAGAAACATGACATCACAGTATCAGGATTCCCCTGCCACTTTTTTCCATCTGTCTAAGCAGTATGTAATTCAGGCGTTTGCAATTTTCCATAATGTTTAACAAAACAGGAAACTGACACAGTTGATGAGTTACTGTTTTAAGAATCATGTAACCTTGTGGACGAGATAATATTTATAGAACAGTTTAATTTCATGGACTTGGTGGGAAGTGGAAAATTCCACAGTTTATCATTGCTGTGGATTGCTGCTTTTTTCAAGCAGTATCAGGAGGTCATGTTACCCTGAATCTGCTCTGTTTATTCTTACCTGGTCTGTAACTCAAACGTATCCTTTTCTTACTAATTCAGGCCTCCTCTCTCTCCTAAATGTTGTTGCATGAGAAGAGGCCAAATCAACGTGTGAGTGAATTTGTCATTAGCATAATTAAGCCGCAGAAAATCTTCTGAAGCTTCAGCTTTTAATGTTCTCTGGCACATTGTAATATATACACTGCTTAAACAAGTTAAAGCATCAGTTTGAAAAACTGTCACATCTCAATGGGACAAAAGAATGCTGGATATTTATACTGATTTGGACTGAGTAATGTATTAGGCACCAAAGGATGACACATCATTTCACTGGAATGAAAATGATCTATCTACAGAGAGCTTAATTCAAAAAGTGAAAAAATGAAACTCAAAAAGGTCTCCTAAGCTCTCCTCCCTGATCTGGACCAGGGCATCACTGAGCTCCTGGCCAGTCTGAGGTAAAACCTGGCAGCGTTAGCCTGAACCATGATGTTTCTGAGGTGTACTATTGGATTTAGGTTTAGTGGATGCGGGAGTCAGACATTGGTATCAACTCCTTCATCCTCCAGGAGCTGCGAACATACTATCACCACATGAAACCGGGCATTGTCATTCACCCTTGTGTTCCTCCATCGATATGCTCTCCAGACCATCACTGACCACTAAACCAGTCCTGACGAACGACGTCACAGGCAGCATAAGATCGTCCACAGCTGCTCTAGACCCTTTCACATCTGTCACATGTGCTCAGCGTGAACCTGCTTTCATTTGTGAAAAGCACGGTGCTGCCAATTCTGGTGCTCTATGCTTTGGTGCTGGGCAGTGAGCACAGGCCCAACCAGAGGACGATTGTTTGGTCGGACACATTCACACCAGTGGCCTGCTGGAGGTCATTTTGTAGGGCTCTGTCAATGCTCGTCCTGGTCCACCTTGTACCATGATATAAAAGGGATGAACTTGCTTTTAGAGCCGGCCTCGTGTGGACAGTAAAGGAAATGCTATACAGGCACTTCTGTACTGGCTACATTTTCAGAATTGAAGATTGCTTTTTGCCACAAACTAATAGTTGCTTAACAGAAATGATAAATATTTTAAAATAGTGCTGTAGCGCCATCACATCCACAATGATGTCGCAAGGCTTACCACACAGAAGCACACGCAGACAGCTGCTGACTACTTTCTAGTCCATTTGGAATAAGTATGTGTAGCTGGTTTGTAGTATAGTCACCACAGCAAATTGGATGATATGTGAACACACACATAGAGCCGCGCTTACAGTCACTGATGGCAACATTTACATCAGACAGAAGGTGTACCTCTAGCACAAAGAGCGTAGGCTTGGCCAAAACTCTTTAAATGCCTGTTGGTCCCATCTTTGAAAACACTGACTGACAAAAACTGCTCTCAATGAGTTCCTTGTAATATCTGAGCGATCTCACACGTGGTTGACATTACAGATGGTTAGCCAATATATTTTAATAACAGGACACAGCCACTACTGCAGTCCAGTCTATTCATTTTAAATAAACAGAGATTTGTTTGAAACTCAGTGTTAAGTACATGTCCAGACTCCACTTGAGTGCAGCTATTTAGGTCCAGCTCCTCTGCGGTTGTGCTTTAATGGGGACCTGGACAGGCCTTATTAGCGATAATCAATTCACTAACCTACATTCCTGCTCCTGAAGAAAAAGGACAGACAGGTCCTGGGTGAGCCAGTCCTGCAAAAGCCATCAACACTGTGCCACATTCCTTTCACTCTAAAGGAAAAGCGATGCTTCTTTCCCAGTTTCCAGGGGCTCCGGCAGTATTAGGTCTCGGAAAAGATGGAGCAGAAATGAAGTGGCTGTGTGCAGATTTGGCCTCGGTGCGTTGTGATGCATGGAGTGAATGGAATCATTCAGTCAAACCTTTCAGCTCAGTGATGCTGGCAAAAACAATCGCCGATCCAAACCTGCACCTGTGAGTAACGCGACAGCGCACAAATACAAAATGTTCTCTCGTGACGTCAAATGTATTTTCCCCTGCCCGTGTCTCCGCACACTTCGAGAGTTCAAAGGTCACAGTGACACACTGCTGGCAGTTGGTACTGTCCGTGAAAGCCGCTCAGCTGCCTCTACTCATCTCGGACCACGTGATTCTTCCAAGAAAACGTCCTTGCAGTCTCTCTTTGAATAATTCCTTCCTGCACTATATCCTGCTCCAATTTCCTGTTCCCACAGAAAATACATTAAAACAAAGGCGAGCTGGATGTTTTAAATATGCAGTTTCGTTTATGATATTTGGGACATAAAGCAGATGTCAAGAGTCTGCATCGAGTGTTTCTTTAACCGTGGCTTTAACTTCATGGTTTGCTACAGTTTCGTGCAACTTTGTGAAGAAAATTACAGCTCGCCAAGGCATGAATTAAATCCCTCAATGCTGGGATCAAGTGTTTATTCAAACGGAGCAAAAGGCAGAGTGGGAACTTAAACTTGTCAAACATAAATGTATTCAATTTGCTTCACCCCCAACAACTCCGGTCTAGACCCGAGAGACAAATCTGGGGCCTATGCATAGGCAGGCTCACGACCCTTTTATTAGTTGTCATTTCTATGAGAATTAGAAATTCAAGCTTCACGTGATCCCATTCATCTGTAGAGGTTATTAGGACATCAGTAATAAAGTGAGAAAGCCTGCATGGTGGGATTTGATTGACAGGTGTCCTGTCATAGGCAGCTGTAGCCAGTCGGTGTCTGCTAGACCTCCCCTCAGCTAACTGGAGTAACTGAACTAGACATGTTCACCGTGTTTGTGCATTTGGAGCATTTTCATTTTCAAATAATATGACTTACTTTGTGGCACAAACCATCTGAGATCATACTTCAGTTTCACTGAATAAGTTCTAGGCTTTTATTAGTCTTCTGTCTCAGGGATTTTATTCATGTGACTCTGTCTATAATACCTGTGCAGCTTCCAGATGTAATCTGCTTACCGAGCTTGCCAGTGTTAGCTGACAATTTAGCTCCCTCTCATTCTGCTACTTCTACTTCTGGCTATAAAAAACCAACATGGCGAAGCCAAAACCAATGGGTAATTTCACGGTGGCTTTGTCCATCTTTTATGTAAAGTCTATGGTCTATATACTCCCATGTTAACAGCGTGGTACATAAAAACTGCTAATGGCCTCAATGGGTAGCTTCTCCCATCATTCCCTCGTTGAAAAGTCCATTTTTGTGTAGAACTGATCCATTTGTACACATTTAAATGTTAAAGTTAGGGGTGTTTGACAGGAGGAATAAGCTACTTTTTGGACAGTGGAGGAGGGAAGGCAGCCATGTGCAGCGTGCATACCAGGGCTCGGCCCAAATGTCAGCACTGCTACTGTTTTTAATTAAGACATGGTACACAGGGAGGAGAGAAGGAGAACATCAAGGAGGAAGATGGTTTGGAACAGCTGGATGTGGCAAAGCTAATCTGTATTCATACCAGCTGTGCAAGCAGCGGGAAAGGGCGGTACTCTGCAAAACACTGCAGCAGTACTGACAAATGAGCTGGAATTGATCTACATTTGAAAGCAATCAAGCTGTTGAAGTCTCCTAAATACATTTCAGTCATAGAAAGCGTTCAGGAATAATAAGTGCAAATTTGGATTTGAACCAGAATACATTTGATGATAATCAACTACAGTGGTGTGAAAAGTGTTCGCCCCCTTCCTGATTTCCTATTTCTTTGCATATTTGTCACACTTGCATGTTTCAGATCATCAAACAAATTTTAACATTAGACAAAGATAACCCGAGTAAATACAAAATGCAGTTTTTAAACGATAATTTCAGGGATTTAAGGGAGAAAAGTAATCCAAACCTTCCCGGTCCTGTGTGAAAAAGTAATTGCCCATCTTCTTAACTCATAAATTAGTTGTGATTAACCACATTTTTTGGAAAGCTGAGTTCAGTTTCACTAAACACAATCAGGTCTGATTATTAGCAGCCCTGTTGAATCAAGAAATCACTTAATTAGAACCTGTGTGACAAAGTGAAACAGGCTAAATATCTCAAAAAGCAACACATCATACCATGATCTAAAGAAACCACTGAGAAACAAAGTTACTGGCATCTGTCTGGAAAGGCTTAAGGCCCAAGGCTTTGGGACTCCATTGAACCACACTGAACCATTATCTACAAATCAAGAAAACTTGGAACAGTGGTGAAGCTTCCCAGGAGCAACCAACCGACCAAAATTACTCCAAGAGGTCTTCGGTTGTGCGGCGGGACAATGATCCAAAACACACACCGCCAGGTCCACCTCTCAATGGCTTAAGAAAAACAAAATAAAGACTTTTGAGTGGCCTAGTAAAAGTCCTGACCTCAATCCGATCTAGATGCTGTGGCGGGGGTGGTTAACTCCAGGCCTCGAGGGCTGGTGTCCTGCAGGTTTTAGATGTGTCCTTGAGCCAACACAGCTGATTTAAATGGCTAAATGACCTCCTCAGCATGTCCAGAAGTTCTCCAGAGGCTTGGTAATGAACTAATCATGTGATTCTGGTGTGTTGACCCAGGGTGAGATCTAAAACTTGCAGGACACCGGCCCTCAAGCCCTGGAGTTACCCACCCCTGTTCTGTGGCATGACCTTTAAAAGGCGGTTCATGCTCAAAAACCCTCCAATGTGGCTCAATTACAACAATTCTGCAAAGAATAGTGATGTAAAAGACTCATTGCCAGTTATCAAAAAACGCTTGATTGCAGTTGTTGCTGCGAAGGGTGGCTCAACCAGTTATTAGGTTTAGGGGTCAATCAATTTTTCACACAGGGCCCTTCTAGGTTTTGATTTTTCCCCCTTAATAATAAACACTTTCATTTAGATACTGCATTTTGTGTTTACTTGTGTTATCTTTGTCTAATATTTAAATTTGTTCGATGATCTGAAACATTTAACTGTGACAAACATGCAAAAAAATAGGAAATCAGGAAGAGGGCAAACACTTTCACACCATTTAGTTTCATGTCATTTAGCTTTTCAGCTTTTTTGCCCTCAAAAGTTTTTGCTTAGCAGTAAATTAGCCCAGGAATTCAGATACGTTTTGTTGGTGGGTTTTTTTGTTGTTGTTTGTTTCCAGATTTGAAAAGTAAAGAAAAAATCCAGGAAATCACCAAACAGTCAGTCAGTTTTTGTCCATCCATCCATCTTCTTCCGCTTATCTGGGCCTGGGTCGCGGGGGCAACAGGCTAAGCAGAGAGGCCCAGACCTCCCTCTCCCCAGCCACCTCCTCTAGCTCCTCCGGGAGAACACCAAGGCGTTCCCAGGCCAGCCCAGAGATATAATCTCTCCAGCATGTCCTGGGTCTGCCCTGGGGCCTCCTCCCAGCCAGTCTTGGTAGCCAGGGATCAGCCCGCCAGGGCCTCTGCTCCTGGCTGCCGCCCGGCACACAGTGCACCCGACCTCTACGGCGCCTCCTGCGGGTGGTTGCCTGCAGGAGGATGGGCCCATGTCCCCTTTTCGGGCTGTGCCTAGCCGAGCCCCATG
This sequence comes from Perissodus microlepis, assembly GCF_051167445.1. Classification (NCBI taxonomy): domain Eukaryota; kingdom Metazoa; phylum Chordata; class Actinopteri; order Cichliformes; family Cichlidae; genus Perissodus; species Perissodus microlepis. The sequence continues at coordinate 2,909,827 of NC_140477.1, read as the reverse complement.
GACTAAGGCCCGGCCACCAGACGCTCGCCCGAGGGCGACCTATCCGGGCCTGGCTCCAGGGAGGGGCCCCGGTAACCCTATCCCGGACAGGGTAAACTGTTCCCTTTGTGATATTCTCATCAGGGTCATCTGAATCGCTCGTTGTCTGGTCCCTCACCCAGGACCAATTTGCCATGGGAGACCCTACCAGGGGACAAAAGCTCCTGGACAACATAGCCCCTGGGATCCCTGGGACGCACAAACCCCTCCACTATGATAAGGTAGCGATTCACGGAGGGGAGTTAGTTTGTTTTTTTGTTTTTTAAAATTTTGTAAGGAAGCTGAATATCCGTTTCATTAGCCAAAAAACCCCACAAAAAAAGATATTGGGTAACTTTTCAATACGGAGTCTTTTGTCCCTTTTAACGCCTTTAATCTACATGCAACAGTTTATCACAAACTCGATGTCTACAAATGATGAAAACTGTGAGCAATAACATGATCATTCTTTCTTGAATGTTGTTTTTAAATACACATTCACATTTAGGTCAGATTTTAACTATGCAGTGAGGAAATATAATTTTGTGTATCATACCCTAACCTTCTAATCTTACATAATCTGATAGGAGTATTGAAATGAACCTGCGTCAAATGTAACGAACAACTGTGGTAGATCCGAGATGAGCAAACGCACCAGAAGGTTGAGTGTTTGTGAGATGACTAAGATAACGGGTAGAGATCCTCTCTGCCAGTTTAATCAAAACACTGTTATTGCAAGCTATCTAAACACCTTTGTCAATATCTTAACAGCTAGAAAAAATACTTGCATAATGTGACTGTGTTTCCATGCTGTGCATAAATGTTTGTGTAGAGTCTCCGGTCTGGATTAAGGGGGATTCCAGTCATGGAAGATGACTTGCCTCCTGCTCTGGTTTGTACAGCTATGAACAACAAAACACACACCCTCTGGTCTCACCAGGGTATGGTTCATGACTAACCACAGAAAGACTGAGCCATCCAAAAGAAGAGGTTTTAAAGGAGACACTCCAAACAAGAGTTAGATTTTGTTTGATTTTCCCCTTTTTCTTTTCTAAAATACCTTTCACCATTTATAAGTTTCTAAAAGTTCATCAATAAAACACTTCTGAGAAATTATGTTTGGCTCCATCCATCACCGCGAGGTTGTACCTAAGTTGTACTTTGGGGTGACTTTAGCTCAGTTGGTAGAGCAGGTCAGCTACTAATTGGATGCCAGATATCCTTGAGCAAGATACTAACCCCCAGTTGCTCTCATACGTCCATTGGAGTATAATTGTGTGTGAATTTTAGCTAGAAAGCACTTGCATAAAACAAAGTGCTTGTGTGAATGGGTGTATGAGGCAAGTGCTCATTTAGAGTACAAAAGTGCTATATAAGAACCATCTACTGGTGATGCCCTGTTCCAGATCTGGGGGGAAATTTCTCAGGACACTATCTGTCATCCCATCCCAAGAAACATGCATACCAGCACATGGGGGCAATAAAAACCACTGCTCACTATTTTGAGTTACTGCAATGACATTTTAGCAAATTGGACTAGTGTCCCGCGTTTTTAATTCCCGGGGTGTCTTTGAATTCAGCCCACTGTAGGTTGATCCTTTTCTTTTCCATCAAAGGATGTGGCATCCTTTTGTAGATCCAGTTCAAATCAGTTTAGATATCCAGCGTGATTTTCACGGACAGAAGTGAACTTCATTGCCTTTCAGTGTAAAAGTAACTTTTTAGATTCAGGTTTACTGGTTTAGTAAATGTAAATTAATTTGAAATAAATGAGTGCATTAATTCTTAGTTTTTGTGGTTTCCCATTGATTGCTACAAATGTGGGATCAAATATACCTTTTTATCTAAAGGACTACTCTGTCAGCTCTAAACATTTCATAACTTTTGCATGGAGTTGAAGGCCTTTATCTTGAGAAAGAGCCCAACAGCAAACATTTCTTCCTGTCCTTAAACACTTGCCTATGATGACAAAGCAGGTGGCTTGACCACCAGAAGACACCACCGGCCATTTCCATCACTACTCCATCAGCACTTTAGTGCTAGGAAGCATCCACCCCGGAAACTTCTATCCTCGGGATTGTTTTGCAGACAGCTGCCTCCCTCATGGAAATACACCAGGACAGACCCTAATGGAAGCCAGATGAGTTTAAATTCCACAACAATAATTACCACACTGCATTAAATGGCTTTTACTGTACACACTTTAACACAATGGACATCTGCCACAGTTTTGGGCGGATGTTTGTCCAGGAAGTTGCTATGACAACTTTTTGAAGTCTGCTCTAGTGATGGATCCTGGAACTACTGCATGTGTCATGATTATGTCACTCTTGGTTTGGGGGCATGTGTAAAATTTGTTCTGAAGATTTATAGTCTGAGTGAGGAAAATGGCTTACTGCTGTTCCAAGTACTTGAAACAAATTTTAGGAGGTCTTAGATACAAATTAGGACTTTAAGTTTGAACGTCCTCATTGTAAAACGTATTTGTAACAAACAGGGACAGTTTTACTAAGAAATGATACCAGATAAGGACCTGTTGACATTATTTTGAACATCAGATATGAACAGTTTAATATTTTAGTAATTTTCTGTCTATCCACTTTAAATATGTAGCTAAAACCTGTAGGTTAGCTTAACTTAGCAAAGAGGCTGTTTACAGTGGTAACAAAATTCTGTGTCCTAGCACCTCTTAAGTAAATTAACCCTAACACGGTGTGCTGAACCATTTATCTTTACTTACAAACAAAAGAGTTTTAAAGTAGAGACACGACTTATTGAAAAATGTTAACTAAACAAAGATCAAGTACAACTTCTGAAATACTTTCAGAGGGCAAAAACAAATATCTTAAAGTGACAATAAAGTTCATCACTCAAACTGAGTACGAGCTCTAATTCAGTTATTAGATGCTGCTCTTTATAACTGTAAAAAGTTGGTTCACCTGTAGCCATAATATAAATAACCCTTGATTCTCTAAATTGTATGCATTTGGATTCAACCCCTGGTCTTACCAGATGATTAAAATCTAGACTTGTACCCACCATCGTCGTTTAAAGCACCTTATGTCATCCCTGCAGGGTTCTGGTCTAATAAATGTTTATTTGCACTGGCCACCTATCCACTTAATATTGCTCCAAATCAAATTTACCCTCCTGCTTTCAGTTAAAACACACAAGCTTACACGGAGCAGTTTCAAAGGGTTCCACTCCTGTCAGGTGTATGAATTCAGTCAGTAACTTAGCAGGGATCTGCGTGATAAACGTTACTGGCCTCTTGAGGCTCACTTAGTCCCCAGGCAGAGTTTTGATGTGGGCGAACTGTCTTTGGTCTCGCTGCGGTCAGACTCTTGAAAAGGATTCTGGGTCGGGGTCCCCCCTGCTCTCGTCGTCTGCCTAAACCATCGTGCCTCATGTCTTCTCCTTGATGTGGCAGCTTTGAGTGGCCATAATAAAAATTAAGACATCATAAATGCAGGATGGATGCACCATGTGTTTTCCTTTATAATGCATGAGCCCCTAGTGAGAGGTTTAACTCCCACTGAAACTCGAGCAACTGAACCCTTCTCTGCAAGGTTTTCATTGTGTTGTGTGTGTCTGTGTGTGTTTGTGTGTCATACTGACAGACCGCAAGTAATTCACTGTGGCGCAGAAGACAACTGTTGGTGGGTTGGTTGAATATAGAAGTTGACTTGCTGCTGCTATAATAAATAGTTTTGGCATTAGCAATGGATGAAATGATTTTATAAGGCTTTTCAGCATCTTTTTGTGTTGAGTTGATTCTGAAAGCTGAAATTTATTTGTGATTAATCCTGAGATTGATTTGCCAGTTCGAATTTGTCACTTCGCTGGGACGAATGAATATGTTTCCACTGGATACAGACCTGCCCTCCAGTCACAGATGGAAGCGTTCAACATGTCACATGGATTTGTTTTGAAGTTAGGAAGGCATGATTCACCTCAGACACCAACCTGAAGAATAGTCCCGGCTGACTCACACAAGCTTTGCATACAGCTATGCGGAGGGGGCGGTGAGGTTGGCGGATGGGTTTCCCTGAAGTATTTCTACCATGTGCCACCTCCGATCGTCTGCCACTTTTACTGTAACTCGAGGGGAGCCTGTGTGTTCCCAAAGAAGGACCTAGACTGGTAAAATCACCCACCGTATAATTAGCTTTTTTAGCATGTGACTTCTTAACATCTTTACCACACTGGATGCCTTTTACAGACTGCTGGGAACAAAAGGCTGAATGGTGAAGCTGAAGTTTCAGACCAACGTTTCCACATCGGACAGCTCCGAGACGCTGACAGCCACCGAGGTTTTTTCTTTTCGAAGACGGAAACTTGTTTTGTCATACTCTCTCCTTAAAAATATCAATCACTGTCAAGTAAAGACTTTTCCCATAAAATAGACTCCCTTATGTCTGAAGAAAAGCTTACCGCCACAGTTTAAACCAGTCGCTCCTTTTTATAGCTGAAATCTTCAGAAAACATTTAAAGTTATAACTCCAGCTCTCAAATAGAAATGAGACAGTGCTTTGCAAAGAATTTCATTTCTGCTTTCCAAACCTTTTAAAATTTAAACCCAAGTGTCATTAAATGTGTTTTATTTAGACACTTTAAACACGACAAAACAGACATGACTTAAGCTCACAAATATGACTTCTAGTCCTGTTAGTGAGCAAGCTAACTGACAGTCGTTGACCTCGCTTGCTCACAGAGCTTTTATCCTGCTCAACCGCTTTGCTAATGAAACGCTGCACAATAGCTTTGATAGCAAGAAGCCAGAGGGGAGACCAAAACTGAAAATAAAGAGTATATATGGATTTAAATGCTGTGTTAGGTTTTAAGTGTAGGGAAGCTATGGCACAGCTAAGTTAGTTTGACCTACTGTTGCTGTAAAGGTATGCAGAAGCATCTTTGATGGCACAACATGTGGAACCTTGAAGCAGGTGGACTACTGCAGCAGAAGACCGCATCAGGTGCCACACCTGTCACTCACGACAATTTGGCTCAAACATCATGAACACATATCCATCACAGATCCATCCTTGCTTATATCAACACTTCAGGCTGGTGGTGTAGTGGTGTGGATGCTTTCTAGGCTCACTTTAGGCCCCCGTTGCATCAACTAAGTATCGTTTAAACACCACAGCATACCTAAGGACTGTTCCTGACCCTTTATCATCTCTTTATGAACACACATGTTCTAATGGCTGCTTTCAGCAGGATAACACACCATGCCATAAGATCAAATCATTTGAAACAGCTTGAACAGGACAATGAGTTCACTGTACTCTAACCAATTAAGAACCTTTCAGATGTGCTGAAACAGGAGATTCCAGGAGACAAATCTGCAGCAACTGTGTGACGCTGGCATGTCAACATAGACAAGAATCTGTGAGAGTGTTTCCGGCCTTGCTGGATCTCTGATTTGACGAATTAAAACAGTTCTAAACAAAACGGGGAAGCAAGCTCTATCCAGTGAGACTTCTTCTTTCCTTGTTACAGACATTTCAGGAAGAGTTTCTGCTGTTCTGCATTTATTAGCTGTTTTAGAGTAGCTTTAGCAGTTGTTGGACCTGAACACAGCAGCACAGGAGCCCCACTGACATCTAATTTTATCAAGGTGTTAATGCAGAACTAGAGCAAGTTTAAATATTATAAACCGGGTCAGCCACTAGCATGGACTTTGTGTAAATTCAGCACACGTTTTTCTTTTTAAGTTGAAATCCAAGTATTATGCACCAACCTGCCAAAAGCATGTAATGCAAGATTTGAAATGTAAAATATTGAGACCATCTTTCACACTGTCATGTTATCCCTACAGATGACACACAGTGACATCCTTTGTCAAATGACTCTTCAAATAGTTCCTGGATGTCTAAATTTGATAGTTTTGGCGATCAGTCTTAATCTTTGTCTAGCTGATATTGTAATTTCAGCTGAGCTGTTTTTGTGGTCAGTGAAGAAACAAGGAGATAATAGCGAGGCCTCGTCAGTTTGTTGGGAAGCACAGGATGTGGTCTTCTCTTCTTGACAAGTCTGCCGTCATCGCCATGCAAATGGGAATGACTGGAAGCAACGTGTCCAGACAGAGTGGGTGGCTGCAGCCCTTTCCACCCTGAACAGAAGATAAATAGACACCCACACTCTACTGCTACTGCTGGGCTCTTCTCAGACACTCGTTGAACCTCAGGCATCTTATCATTTGTCATGTGACGCACACATGTAACCGCTGTACAAGTTTGGAACTCCTGACTGCTCTCCTACTTCCCACAGTCTTTAAAACAATGAGAAAACACAGGTCTGATTTAGATGTCAGCTCCGTTTCTGCTAATTAAGAGAGTTAGGACAAATTATGCATTAGAACAACTTGTTGAATCTTGTTGAAGGATGTGGAGGTGTTGAGTTGTGCAGCAGTAGATTTGCAAGACAAGCAGAAAGATCCTTGGCCAGATAGAAGCATAAGTGGAATTTAAACAACACAAGAAATTCCAGCTCAGTGTAGTGCGAACACTTTTCAGTTATGTTATGGTCTCAGATGTGCTGTTGTGTTATTTAGGGATATGCAACACTTTTGCACAAAACTAAAGTGGTGACGTGGCTTTACACAATAAGGTTCTTTGAAATCACACAATAAAGCTCTGATATTAACTGATCTTGATAGTCGCAGGTTCCCAAATGGGGTTTGTAATCAGCAGGATTTAATGTGGGTGTCAATCATAGACTGTATATAAAAGATGACCATTGCCATTGCAGGACATGAGCATGTTTAGATGGGAGGAGTGACAATGAAATGCTACCTAGCTTGGATAGAGTAAGGTGTATTTTAATCTGAAAGCCAGTTTTAGCGAGTGCTGCAAAAAAAAAGCTTAAAAACTAAATTTCTTTCCTGCACCCGTAAACACATCAGTCTTGATGTAACCACACCCCAGAGCATGTGATGTTTTAGTCTTTTGTCATCTGTTTTGCTCTGAATGTAACCAAATTTAAAAAAAATGAAAAACATCTCGTATCTGATAAGACTTGAAATTATCCAAATAAACTTTAAGCCTATAAGGAAAGTTGTTTATGTCACGGTCAGTGGGAGCTGACTGTGTGTTTGAGTGAATAGTAGGACCCAAATGCAGACACGGTAGGAGATGGAACTGAGTTCTAAACAAATGGCGAGCCGTTTGTGAACACAAAAACAAAGCAAGAGCGAACGGGGCAAACCCTAACCTGAAACTAACCTGGGAAACCAGAGACATGGACATGAAACCGAACAGGTACGTGTGACTATGGAACTATGAAATAAACCGAACATGAACCTGATCAGTACAAAGAACTCTGAGACATGATGTCGCTAGACATGCAAACAAAGACTGAAAGAAAACGCAGACTAAATACACACAGGAAGTGACCGGAGGAAGTGGAAACACATGGGGAAAACAGCTGACTAGAATGACATAATGACACCGCAGGGACAAGTAACACTAAGCATAGAACTTTCAAAGTAAAACAAGAACATAATGGGATGCAGACATGACACACGAACCAGCAAGGGAGACTTAAACAGAGGAGTGATGACACAAAGGGAACGAATACACAAAGAACTAAAACTGAGCAACCTTGGAGCTTAAGATGACTAAATGAACTTAAACATAAACAATGAATATCAGAATACAGGGAAAATTCAAAACACTGGGTCACACGACTCAGGACAGTTTACTGTTGTCATAAATGAAGTGAGACATTATATTTATCTTTTAGATGTAAACCTGAAGAAGTCCAGTTTCTTTCCTTCCGAGCTCTTTGGACTTTTTATGGCTAGACGAGGTGACTGGAAGTAACACAGGTTTAGAAGCACTTTTACTTTTCAGTCCTGGAGGCACCATCCATCTTTTATATACAGCCTATGCTTTGAAGGCAGTTTGAAATCTGTGCGATATTGATGGATTTCACAACTATTTATTAAAAAAAAAGAGGCAAAAGCAAGATTTGATTTCATGAAAATGTGGAGGATGATGACTTAAACCTTGTTACCATAGTTACATTTCAGTCCATGACTCTAAGGCACAGATATAGGCTTTTATATACTGTATTGCTGTGTTACATTTGACTTTTTACATCTACATTTTTCCAGTTTGCATATTCCTCCTCCCTTACGTAATGCTTCATACCTAGTTAAGTTAAGTACTTGGACATTAGAAAGAGAACCTCATTCTGCAGCCTTGCCTCCCTCCTTTATTCTGGCACTTGTAAAGTGATAATGGCGTCAGTTAGAGTACACTTTATCTTGGCAGTGTGTCAGACAGGCCTGTACTGTCAAAACCTGTCAGCAGAAGCGGCGTTCACAGCCTCGAGCAGCTCCGTGTCCGTTCAAGCCTCGAAACGAGTTGACAGCAGCATTAGGATGTGCAGTCACATGACTGCCAGGGAGGCCCCGGATCAAATGATAGCAGCTGTTTGGGCGTATCCTTCCTCCTGGCAGGCCTGATCTTACATTTCAGGGTATGATCTGGCCTGGTGCCCTCAGCATCTTCATTTACAGTGTTTATTTAAGCTTCACCTGCAGGTATTCACATCGATAAGCACAGTGTACACAGTACTTATCTAGATGCATTTGTGAAAATGGAAAATGCACGAAGGCTTTTTGAATATTGAAAACTTGACTTTGAATAGAATTGTATGTTTCTGAGTTTTTTTTATAAATTGAAAAATTCAAATAATGTTATTCTCTATTACAGCCGCTGTAAACGACCTTCAGACCTCTCGTCTAACTAGGCGTTGCTGCCTGAGAGCTATTTCACGCAAGAGTGGGAAAAGTGCTCATGAAACTGGAAAAGTCCCTCTTCAGACTGCATCCCGTTTACAATCATATCAGCAAACTGATCAAGGGCGTTTAAACCACGTTTGAAGTAATGTGTTGATATTTCATCCATTTCAGTTGCGTAAACTATGAGAAAGAGTGTGTTTGCGGTCTGTCGGGTTTGTCCAAGCCCATTCCATTGAGCTGTGGTCTTCCCTCCAGCTTCCCAGAACGTTGCCGTTTTGTGTAATAAACCCACACATTCTTCTGTCTCCTCCTCATCCTTCCTAAACTGAGCAGCTTTAGGTTCAGTAGGAATGGCACGGGAGCCAGGGCGTTATTTTACAAGACGGATCTGGACACTGGATGTATACATCCAAGACAGTTGCAAAGGAAATAGCTGTCTGCTTTGAGTTGTGTCTCAGTGTCGCGTTTACCACACGTCTGTCTTACTGTATATATAAAAAGGTGCAGTTCTGTTCTTTTTCAAGCCTTTAGGACACTCCCCGATCTTACTCTTATATATTATATCAGGAATTTACATAAAAAAGCAAGAAAATATATGTCAGAGTTGTTGTTTGTGTTGACAGATTTCAATAATGACACTCAGTAGATCCGTAGAACTAGACAAGAATACATTTCAGATGTTTCTTTTCCAGCTATTTATTTATTTACGAGTGACTTATGTATGTATATATATGTATATATTGTACTATTCTTAGTTAGCGTATTGTCTGTCTTGTCTTAATGTTGGTTTATAATGGAGCACTGTAACAAAAAATAATTTCCCCCAGGGATTAATAAAGTATTCTGATTCTGATTCTGATTAAAGAGCTAAATATTTTTCTCATAAATCATAAATGCTGCTGCCAGAAGCATAGCAGCTGTATTTGTTGATGATACAGTATGTGATTGTTATGTTACAGTGACTGTGTAAAAGGTCATGGAACATTAAGCAGACTACTGAAAAAGAAAATATGTATTTGGCCTTTGACTTTATCACTGGCGTAACATCCAAGTCCTTGGATGCTTTCACTGCTGCGCTTTTTAGACCATTTTCAGGCCGTAAATCAAAAGCGGATACATTTTTTTTCGGGTCATTTGTGCAGATCGAAACACGGTAATTGCACTCGGGTGCAAAACAATCACACCAAGACCCTTTGCAAGAGATGGCTTCAGTCGTACTTCTGTCATTTTAATGTGCAGCACTTCTGTTCTGTTATTTTAAAGTATTAGATAGAAGATATCTGATTTTCACATCACATCATATCACACATCAAATTATTGTGGTCAAAATAATGTACAATAACTATGTTATTGTAGTATCTATGAAACAATTATAGCAGTAATGGTAACGAATGACTTTGTTTCTGTCTTTGTTGAGTCCTGAGAGTGAGAGCTTGGTGGTCAGACGCAAACAAGGTGCGAGGCAGACAGAAAGAACAGTTACACATTATGAAATTATCATATATGCATCGTTGACACTGTATCGATCATTTTGAATTATACGGTTGTTGTGAAACCCCACTGTTTTGTTTTTTTACAGGTCACAAGTCCATGCTTCCCTGTGGTTGTGAAGATGGGCCACGCCCACGCCGGCATGGGAAAGGTGAGTCTCCTTTACGATTTGAATAATGCTGTTTACTAATGTTATCAACCCTTTACAAAAGAAACCTAATTAGTTGGATGACCTATATTTGTGTCTAAGAATAATTCAGAGGGAATAATCAGAGATTTCAATCTAATCCACCCATTTTAGGGTGGAGCCTTTAGTTATGAAACCCGAGGCAAGGCTCTCCCTTCTTTTCCGTCTCCATCCTCCTCTGTCAGGCTTCATGCAGTCACCCAAAAGTTAAATGAGCAAATAAAAGATGTAAACTGGTCCGTATCTGTTTAAAGCACTATTAAAATTAAATTCCGGCTGCTCCCAGACATCTAAATCATTTTGACCTGCTGTCACCTGGATCTGGAACAAAAACCGAAGCCCATTTCAACCTGAAGAGGAAAATAAGAAATTTTTAAACAAACTTAATAAAGTAAATCAGCTCCTCGGCTCGTGTTATCCCAGCAGACAAGCGGATCAGAAGGTTAAAATCAGCTAATAAGCTAAGCTACATCAGCTAACATTTTTGACTATATTTAGACAACAAATATAAACAAGCTGACACTTTATATGTTACAGCAATCAGTCCCCACATTATCCAAACAGTTTGAACTTTTGCTATATTTCAGTTAAAGTGTGTTTTAAATCTGCATCACTGATTTGTGTTATTAAATTTCCTCTTCATCTTCTTTCTGCTGCAGCAGCGAAGGTCTCATGTCGCAGCTAACCAAACCAGCCACACCTCTGTGTGAGCGCACTGTAACATCATGACATCAACAACACTGGAGTTAAACCTGTACTGTTGTTAAAATAGACAAGTTAGGAAAATATACCATTTGAAGAAAATAATACTAAAATACGCTATTTTTAAAAGGGTCTAAAATCGCCTATGAGATGAAATTTAAATTAAATATAATATCCAAGTCTTTTTTTTTTTTATTTTACACACAAGCTGCTCAGTAGCTCAGATTTTCTCTTTTACCAGGTCAGACTCACACAGACACACACACACACACACACATACAAGTTGTCTATATTCCATATATGCAAATTAAACATGATACTATCTGGACAGCTTCGGTTGGTCTGAGGTTCAGACAGGAGGTCTGAAGCCTAAACTGCTGTCTGTTCTAGTTTTTACAGACATCTCTGTAAGGGTTCAAATCGGCCACAGTAGCCAAATTGCTCTTACAGTAAAGTTGTAAAGTCAGTAATGTGTTCCTGGGGTCAAACTAAGTTGATATCTAAGTGTTAACCTGGTGGACAAACAGTTTTAGTGCTTTGTTACACAATAGCCTGACTAACAGTTTCCAACCATTTACCGTGATTGCTGCATAGAAATAACTGGACTGATGCTAATCATCTCTGCTAAATACATAATGAGAAATGAACTGTGGATATTTTGCGTATGTGATTTATTTATTTCAAGACATGGAGTCACACTCTTGACACAATGACATAATTCACACATTTAGCCTCTCTCCTTTCTCCCGTATTTAAATATACAAGGCGCAACACTTTCTTTATGTCTTTTTCCCTCGTCTATGGGCTTGGTTTCCTGTTCAGAAGCCAGACATGCTATAGAATTTCCCATGAGCCTCATGGGGAACTTGGAAAGTCCTTTCAGACTAAGATCTTGCTTTGCCCCGCAGACCTCACAGAACTCAGAGAATGAATATAAAGGATTTAGGTCACTGCAATTTGATTTGCTTTTGAGAGAAAAACCCTTCAAGGTGGAGCAAAGAAATTGAATGTGCCAGCAACTCTCATATATTGATTATAAATAATACTAAAGTAGAACTTAGCCACACTACACGTAGTACTCGTAGTACACGTAGGGTGTCTGTAGCTCAGGTGGCAGAGCAGGTCAGCCACTAATCAGAAGGTCGGTGGTTCGATCCCAGGCTGCCTCCTGGCTGCATGCCAAATATCCTTGGGCAAGATACTAACCCCATGTTTGCCTACTGGTGGTGGTCAGAGGGCCCGGTGGCGCCTGTGTCCGGCAGCCTCGCCTCTGTCAGTGTGCCCCAGGGCAGCTGTGGCTACAATGTAGCTTGCTATCGCCAGTGTGTGAATGTGTGTGTGAATGACTGAAAGTAGTGTAAAGCGCTTTGGGGTCCTATGGACTAGAAAAGCGCTATACAAATGCAGGCCATTTACCATTTACTCTACACTTTTGATTTTACCATTGCTAATACATAAAAGAAAAATAACTTTATAACCGAAAACAGGAAGAAGGTGCTTTTGTTCTGAAATGAAAGCGCATATGCTTAAAAAGTAACACTAACTTTTCAAACAAAAATATAAAACAATCTTTGTTTTGTACATAAAAATTAGAGTTTTGAAACAATAAAAAATGGCTTATTCTTTAGCTTGCTTATTTTGTACAGGCGAATAGCTAGCCAAGTTTCATAGTGCAATATGCAATGGCTACAGTGGGTCTCAATAAAAACACTGTATTTTTACAATATAGACTGTAAAATGATGAGATGTCTATATTTTGTGACATATTCTTGGTTTTGAATGAAGACATATATAAATACAGAGTATTTATGTATATATCTGTATTTATATATGTGTATATTTCTGCTCACATTATGTAACTTCTGTCAGTGCTGTGCTATTGGAAACCGAATTTCCCGGAGGAACCCACCCGAGGCATTAATAAAGTTTTATCTAATCTAATCTAATCTAATCTAAGCCGTAACCTCTTAGGCTGAGTAGTAACTTGGAAGTGCTAGAAAACTGCAGTTCACTGAATGCCCACTTGAGGGCTCTGAAAGCGAATCCCTTGTTAAAATACATCCAGATGTAAAAAAAAAAATGGCTGAGGTAGTGGCAAGATTTTAGCTAATGGACATTACAGCTTTAACTGACAGCTGATCACTGCTAGGCGTCACCTCGGCTAATTTAGAGTTAGTGAACTGGACCTCTCAACCACTTATTGTAAGAGAAATTCTCATGTTTTATCAGTTAAAGAGCAAATACCAGTGTATGTGTGTGTGTTGCTCTGTTGCATACATACAGTTTATTAATACATTTTGCCAAGCCTAACCAAGCCTTGCTAGCATTAGTTGAAAACTGACCACTTAACTTTCTTATTCAAATATGGCCAAGTCTGCCTCCATGAAAGCAACATGGTGGCAACCAAAAGTTCAATTTAAGGCTTTAGAAAGTGAAATGAGAAACGAGTGGTGACATCATGTTGGTGACATCCATCTTTTATGTACAGTTTATGGTTGGGACTCTTAAACCCGTAAATTGAAAGCCTTTGTAGCTTACTGTAGGTCAACATTTACACATTTTGCTGCCATTTTGTTTCTTTTTTGCTATTTTCTCAAACACATTATGCATATGCTGTATAATATATAATGCTGAGGTTGTTCACCTTATGACCTTTTGGTAACTGATTTCAGACATTTACTGGAATTTAATGGCGATTTTGTTCATTAGCTAACAATAGAAAATCTACAGCTCAAAGTAATATTGCCATATTTTGTTTTGTTGGGTTGTCATAGGCAGTCTCCATTAATGAAACACACATTAATGACATCAGTTAAGGACAAATCATGTTGATATTACTGTGGTATTGTTACCTGTAACTAATAGCAGTGTTTGTATATGTTTATCTGATGGCAGTTTACATATTAAAATAGAATTACACACTTTGCCTTTTTCATTTGACAAACAGCAGTAGAGAGTGAGCCTTTCTACTCAGCTTTCCCATTACGCTATTAGAGCAGCAGGCCTCTGTAATGAAGGTGGTATGTCATGTTATCTGGACACTAACCACCAGTTTCACCACCAGGCACAGCTCTTCATTTCTGTGCCAGTGCTTCACCTTTTCCGGCTTACCTTCTGTTTCTGCATCATTGCAGTTTGTTTAGTTACTCAGAGGAATTGCGTAAGTCTCTGGACAGGTTTGTGTGCCTACCGCTCACAACTGGACCAGTTCCTTGTGGTCAGCTTCTGCTTTTGCTACCATGACGTACTCTTTCAGTCACATTGCTGTAGTCAATGGATTTTGTTATTTTAGCTTCTGGTCTTTTCATGTTTCTATAAGAAACACTGACTGTATTATTTGATGACATGCGCCTTTAGTGTTTTTACAGTTTTTCACAGTTGCAGTTCTGAAATCTGTGAACACAAAACCCAGTTTTTCAATCTGAGTGTCGTGAGCACAGAGTTTCTTTATGTTGGGTTGTCCTGTTTACCTTATTGTCTGTTAAAGTACAAGGACATGATCTTTCACAGCTGCTTGTATTTCATCTGAAATGCACTGTTGGTCTTCCTCTTCTTGCCTTCTGTCGCCTTTCCATCTTCCTCATCCACCAACTCCCCCCCACACATTTCCTCTTGTGCATCTCAGCTTGTTACTATCTGTTTGTGGTATCGGTCTTCAACTCACCATGGTGCCTGTGCGCCCTGACGTGGCGTACACTGGTCTGATCACTTCATTAGCAAGTGTGAAAAATGGTTCATTGTTATGTGTAAGCACTGAAATCTGCCACCTGTGCTCACCCTTGCGCAACACAAGTACATCACAGTGAGAACTGAATGAATGTGAGTGTATCTAAAGTATTGCAAAAAGGGTAAAATAATATCTGCAAATTATGTCCTAAAAGAATGTACGTTCAGTACGTTCAGCATGTTGGTTCTCATGGCAAAGAGTGGAATTTGGTGTTTTAGCAATCTAGGGAAACTCTAACACAAACTAGGAGAAAGCTTAGTAAATAAAATACAAGCTATTTAGTGAATTCTTTAAAAAGAAAAACAACACACACATACTATGCATATTTTCCTTTATATATGAAGCACTGAATTTATTACCTTGTGTGGTGGGGCGTGGTCTGCGGTGCCACGCGGACGCACCTGCACGTATGTAATTTGGTTGTGCTGTGTTTACATAACATTTCTGCATGTCACATATGAAGTAAAACTTACATGTCAATGTCTAAAGTTTGCTAACACTATAAGCTACCACTATGGTGGAAAACTTATGAGTAATGAAATGAGCAAAAGTTGGATTCAATGTTTTGCTTGAGAGAGGAAGAAGAGTTACTTTCTGTTAAAAAATGTCTGTATTGGATTTTAATCGGTAAGGTGTCTTTTCAGGTTTTACAGCACGCAGACTGACTCAAAATCCCTGAAATGTCACTGTCAGCGCATTTCGGGCAGTTTGTACAAACGTTGTCCATTCTGTGCTCCAGATGGGTTAATTGCATTAACAGTGTTAATCGTGACAACGGCTTCACAAGCGTTAATGCGTTAACGTTGACAGCTCTAGTTTATGACAGTCGCGAGGTGAAATTGGTCGGGAGACAGTTTCTAGCTACAACACCGCAAACCAGAATGGAGACCAACTTTGAAGGAGAATGTTCTTTGTTTCCAGTTTGTGTCACAGCTTCACAAGTTTGGCAAGTTAGTCAGTTAGCAAACGTTTGCAGACATGTCTGTGCCTTCCTTGCAAACTACAGGCGACCACAGCGGTCTGCTAGTGACCAAAGTGGTTTAAAAAAAAAAAAAAAGTTTTTTGGTGCAGCACTCGCTTTGTGACCAGTTTCACCTAGCAACAGCAAGCAACCGTCAAGAACCCCCAACCACTCAGGGAATAGACATTTTTCACACGGAAAACAATAGTTAAACAAGATTTTGGTTACTTCTTCGTCTTTTCTAATTAGCTGTTCATGACTATAAACACAGTTTAACTCAACCATGTCTAGTCTTAAACATTCATGTTCATTCTTTTAATACAGTACACCCACTAATAACAAGCACAAGCACCCTGTACGTGTATTTTAGCGAAGGTCTTGGAATAAAATGTGCTTAAAGCTAACAGAGAAGCTAACATCACAGTTAAAATCCATAATTTCCTTAACGACCAGCAAGCGGTAGAAGTGTTTCAAACTAGGCATTAGTTGTGTTGCTGTTTTCTAAAATCTGATATGGATCCCAAGGATATGCTCTAAGAAAATACAGTCATGTTTTTTTAAATCTGTTGGCTTATTTGAAGCTATTTCATAGTCTGCCTTGTAAGCTCATTTTAGAAACTCACTGATTTAGCGTCAGCGACATATGTGGGTTTTGACAAGCACGCTCATTATGTAATTACCCATCAAAGTGACAACACTGTTTATGTGACCACATTCACCATCAAAGCTGCCCACCCGTCTTTAAAAAATTAAAATTTACTTTTATTGTTCTGGTGTCATTGGTGTCACTCTTTTCGGATTTTCCTTATTTCTTTTCCTATTGACGTTTTTTTGTGTTCATTTTCTGAAGGTGGGTTGCATCATTTGAAAACAAAACAAAATCTCCTTGGGATTTCTTTGTTCCACCCAGACAACTTGTCCTTAGTTTTTACTAGTTTGGGGGATTTGAAAGTGCATTAAAGTAAAACTCTTATAAACACACAATTAAACTGTTGCTTAAGACCTCACAAAGTGTTGCATGTAGACACAAGTGGCTTGTGCCTTGCCTTTCCAGAACCTCTTTTATCTCTCTTTGAAGCACATTACAAAGAAATAGGAGTGTGGGCTAACCCATCAGTGCCATAGCAACAAACTGAACCATTTCAACACTATGTATGACTGTGTTTGCTGGGTTTTTTTTAACTAAAATTGACCATAAATTGAGGTAACCCTGTCGATGTATATAAAGGGACTTCTTGACTAATGGATATGCAACTGTTTAGTCCACAGAATCATCTAAAGCGTTCTATATATTACCATTTGCGGAAAACTTAGTGTCCCAGTGTAAACACAGAAACAGACTTTGTTCATGGTACATACCATTTCAGTATGGAAAATGGTTGCCTTTAGATGTGCTATTTGAAGAACAGAAAAACAGAAGACGAAACCCCCGAGGAAACATCAACCTCCTGTTTTCCTTATCTGGTTTGTGTTTTATCATGACGGAAGCGCAATGTTCCCATCGCTTCCTCCGTGATGGTGCTAGTGAGAGGGATGGTGATGAGTGAGTGGATGCTCTGCACTGACTCGTTTGGTGCCTGAGACAAGAAAACTCGTAGCCGCACAATAACGTTGGCGATTGATGTGACTGTCTCTTAGGATGCCCAGTTTCCCATTGGAAGCACACCTCATTAATCTTTGTATCAACATAAATTACAATAATAATACCACTCAACAAGAAACATCAGAGTATGAGAACCTTAGTTTCCTACAAATGGCCCTCAGTGGTAATTATCACTGGAGGAAAATATTTGTTTCCTCCGTATTTTACGCTGTCACACCTCATTGTTACCTAATAATCTCACAGTGAAATTGAAAAATTGCTTTGAATTATATGATATAAACATGTTGTGTGTCGATAGGCTCCCATTGCATCATTTCCCTCTAAGTCTGCATCTGCAGTCTACTGTTTAATAACTGGGAAAGAGGTGATGTAGTTTCAAAGCCGCCCCCGGTAATGTTTCCATACGTGGACCCCTCATTATCCAGCTTGTGTACAAGTGTGAAATTCCTGTGGGATTTTAAAGCACCCGCTGCCAGTTTCAGCAGCGTCCTTTGTAATTAGCTGCCCGCTAACAAGTGGCGTCTCTCCTGCAGATTAAAGTCGAAAACCAACAGGACTTCCAGGACATCACCAGCGTGGTGGCTCTGGCAGGGACCTACGCCACCACCGAGCCGTACATCCAGTCCAAGTACGATATCAGGATCCAGAAGATCGGCAGCAACTACAAAGCTTACATGTAAGGTGTTTTTTATTGGCTTGCTGCAACCAACTTCTGGTGGCTGTTGGTGGCATTGCAGGTGAATTTGAAAGCAAATATTTTAAGCGTTTTAGTAGGTTAATGGTAGCAAGGCATGTGGAGCCAGTGGGAAATGAACTCTTATAAAGCATCATCTGGAAAATAAACAGTTTCACCAGTAATGGCAAATTATATGTTAAAGTAGCACTTTTCTTGGATTCCAGGCAGTTTTCAGCATTAATGCCTTGATTTTCATGGCCTCATGCCCCAGCTCCACCCATCTGGAAGCCATAGACATTCCTGTCAGCCAAGGATATTACAACAAAGAATTTGTGCTCAACCTTTTAGCTTTCAAGACTGTATCTGAACAATTGCTCAACCGAAATCGGAGAGGGGGGGCAAAGTAGCCAAGCCTTATCTCATCGTATTTTTTTTCCCTGCCCGCACCATTAAACCGTGTTTTTGATTGGCTTTCACAGAAACATTATCTAGGTGTGGATTAAAATGGTCATCATTGATGAACTGATGATAGCTTCCCCCTTGAGGGGGAAAAGCAAAAGTTGGGAGCGATTAACTGTTGCTGGAGCATTTTAGCTTGTTTTTTGCAGAAATATGAATTCATTTCCTGGTGCACCCCCCCCCCCTCTTCAGGAGAACATCCATTTCTGGTAACTGGAAGGCCAACACAGGTTCTGCCATGTTGGAACAGATCGCAATGACTGACAGGTGAGCTGGTTCAGAGATTCTCTTGGAAAAATGCAGATCTGTTAAGTGCACTGAATCATTCAGACATCTGTGTTCAATTGAATACACTGGCACTACTTTTAAGCATGAATCTGATTATCTCATTGTCCAAAAGTCTTGGAAGCCTTTCCTGACATTTATAGCTGTTAAGTCCATTCTTCCTTTAATGATATCTGTAGTGATTATTGGGGTTTTAAACAGTCAGCTGTTTGCGTCCCTGTGCTTCAGATATCGTATGTGGATAGACTCCTGCGCTGAGATGTTTGGGGGCCTAGACATCTGTGCTGTGAAGGCCGTGCATGGAAAAGACGGGAACGACTACATTATCGAGGTCAGTGTGTTTTCATCTACAGCTCAGCACAGGGCTAAAGCAGTTTGTGTAAGCGTTACCTTGGATTCATTCTCTTTCCCTGCTGATAATACTTTTCATATCATGGGTGAAAGTCAACCGGGAAGGGTGTAACCAGACTTGCTGGCACATGATCTTCACAGCCTTGAAAGAACGATTAGTCTGCAGACCAAACACAGGCAGCTGAATGAAAACAACATCAGGAGTCAGCGGTTGACTCACTTCATCTTCTAATCCCATCTGTTTGTTTGAGTCTGCTGGTAAAGTTTGGCAGTGGAAGTGTAGCTTGCAGTTTGTAGACAAATAAAACTGTCATGGCGTGACTTGACGCAACCAGTTTGGTTGGAGGTTTGGGCTTTCAATGTGATGAGCGTGGCAGTAACAGTGCCTGGGACGGGGTTTCCACTGGGGCCACTAGAGGTTCACTGTTCTGTATCTGTATATACAGCATATAACATATGTTACACATAAGCATGGTTTAAAGGTGCAGTCTGTGGGGTTTTTAGGTCATTTAAGAGGGGCCAAAAAAAGAAGGTGGAACTCATAAATATAGATCGATTAGTGTGTAATTGTCTGAATGCAGGTGCCTCATGTGTTCAGGTCCTGTCTGAAAATTTCAGAACATATCTTTACTTGTTCAGATTCATGAGACTCACCTTGATCATCTGGGTTTTTGAAGTGCACTCAAGCACTTTATCCTATTTAAGATTTATATTATTTAACATTCACATGCCAATAGATGCATCAGAGAGCAACCTGGGGGTCGTATCATGCCTGCACCCTGCAGACAGTATCATGCATGCAGACTGGAACAGCCAAGGATGGAAAATACAATCTGACATGGCAAAGGTTAGCATAGCAACACATCTATGTTGCTATCATTGTCTATTAGATTAGTTGGATAAATTATTGTTGGTCATTCACATAACATTCTTATGTACTTTTTTTTTTTTCAATAATGACATGAGAATTATAATTTATTTATTTAGAATATGTGTTATGGGGATTTATGGGTCAACTCACTTTATTTATCACTATTAAATAAAGAAAATTATTTAATAATTACGCACACATGCCATCTCCAGCAGCCTCACAGGTCTCACAGCCCCAACAGAAGGAATAACTTGCACATATATGTTACTATGATGACTCCTTGTTACCCCAAAAGCTTCCCTGGAACTCACACTTTCTGTATGTCTTACTTTTGTTCCACTCCAATAATTTGTTGTAATGCTTATTGATTCTAAATAAAGTTGTCAGTTTATTTATTTCTTTTTTATATATTTGATTTCTGTCCTTTTTAAAAAATATCTGTTTATATAAAATCGTAAATACCTTACCCAGAAATGCAAATTTTCCTTTAACAATTATTCCCAGGGGCGAAGCAAGAGACAAATAGTTGTGAGCAATCAGTTTTGTTTTTAGAGCAGCTTCCTATGCCTTCAAGTCTGAGGAAATGAGCCAGTCTGGACATCTGAAATGCCCAAACTTAGGATCAGAACATGACATCACTCTGGTGACTATCTGTGTGCTGGGAGAGAGCGGTTGTGAGAAAGAAAAAAAGACCTCAAACTATCCCAGGAAGTATCTATCAGCTCCCCAGGGGCGTGTGGTCTCAGTACTAGGCTGCTACGACAGAGAAACCCATGACACAGTCAAGTAGCAATGTTTCCTGACAAGCATTACTTCCTCCTCCTTTACTCCAACCCTAGATGGAATTTAATTAAGTGCGACGTTGAAGAGCTGTCGGCCCGTCACAGTCAGAAACTGTTTTCTTTCTTTCAGTTTTTTTGCGTCAGAACAAAGTCAGCAGCCGTAACACCTCACCCTAATGCACAGTAATGAGCTACTCAGAAGCACTTCATTAACACATTACTGCAGCTGGTATCAACATGAGGCAAACTCCAGCTTGTGTCACTTCACTGGAAAATGTATAGATAATAGGGGTGCAGTATTGTTATGTAACATGACACAGTGCACCACAGCGTTTGACAAAATGACATGACAGAAAGTATTTTATATACACAGCTGATCTGACAGGATGTGTCAGCCACATGACATGAAGTAGAATGGCTGTGCTGGTGTAGTCAGTGTCAGTCAGTCCATCTCTTTGGGTAAGACTGTGAAGATTGTTGCGGACCAATCAAAACACGTCCCATAGCAACGGCACTCCCTAGTGGCAGGAGCCTCACCACACCACAAAAGTGTGGCTTGAGTAACACAACAACGACCAAACACTCAATGAATGCCAGATCCCAGCGCAGCTGTGCATCCATGAGGCTTCCCATCCCACAACCCACAGGACCCAGAAGACCCGCCGTCAGATTTTGGTTGCGCGTCCCCAAAGGACACTTGCTGAAGTCCCAGCACATGGGGAGCCTACACAATAGCAGGCACATAATACTATAAAGAAATTTTATTTAATTTAGCACGTGTAAATTCAACAGACTTTACATAAAAGGTAGGTCTAGGATGCCTTAAGGCAAGAAAAACAACAAAACTTTCTAAGTCTTTGAGATTATCAGTACAAAAAATGTTTTTTCAATTACAATGTCAAATGTAATATTTTTCTACTGGTCCACAGAAACAACACAAAACTTAAAGGGCTAATCAAAGGAGCTTGCAAAGAAAAGCGTCTGGACTTCTTTAAGTTACTTGAAGACGTTTCACCTCTCATCCGAGAAGCTTCTTCAGTTCTAAGGTCAAATGGTGGAGAGTCCCAGATAATGGGGATGGATAATGGATAAAGGGCTAATGTTATGCCTAATAATGATTAGAACATTATTGGCCTAATTGTAAGAAAATATCATTATATTACAGATTCAGCCATCGGGAGTGACTTTATCTGTTGACAGAGATATTTCAGATATTGTGCCTTCAAGCTAGCAAAAGAGAACAAGCACACATGTTGCTATCTTGAAGCTAAAGTTGTTTTCCCAGAAATGGATGACCCTCTGGCCAGCCCTGAACTTCAACTGCACCATCATTTTCAATGAGCACATTTCACTTTTGCTCTGTAAACATTTGCCATGCAGCCCGATATTGTCCAGGAAACACAAACCTTTGCTGCTTAGTAAAAGTACAGGACAACACCTCTGTGTTCCAGTGGTGAAAGAACTACAGCAGATCCAGTCTTCTGTTAGATGACTCTGTATCCTAATAAATCAGCAGGGTGGATCCCGCTTTAGCTTGCCACCGCACGCCGTTTGAAGTGGGGCCTGGCGGTCTTTTACCAGGCCTGCATTCAGTCCCCTGTGGTAATGACTCAACTGGCCAAAACACCGTGCCACACCCGACCTCGCTGCCAAATCCTAGCCAAGAAGCTGGGTACACACAAAAAAGGGGGAGCTTTAAAGGGTTCTTTAGTTTGGGAAGTGGTTCTGTGCAGAACAGAGAGATCCCAAACAGCTGTGAAAAACAAAGAAAATGAGTGGAAAAGACGAATAGTTTGGGTGTCCTCAGTTTGTTATAGGCGTTCTTAGAGGCTCTTTTAAATAAAGCTTTTGATTTGCTTTCAATTTTTTGTCATCAAATGTGGATTTTTTAATCAGTTTAGATTGTGCTTACAAAGGACGACATAAAAACTTCTCTTGTTTTAGTCATTATCACTGACAGATTGTTCTACGACTTTTCAACGATTAGCTTTTTTGAGAACGTTTTTGCAGTGTGTAGCAAGCCCACAAAAGAAACAGCCCTATAATGATATGCAAAAAAAAAGCTTTAAATTAATAAGAAATAAAATAGATGAATTTAAACCTACAACTGCCTTTGGGTGCCCTCTTCCTTGCTAGGTGTAGTTTCAGTCCGAGTTTCTGTAGAGCAGTGCACTCTTGGTTTCTTGTATTACACAAAGAAATCATTAAATAAATCTTACACTTTGGTCCGTAGTTTGCTGTACTAAGACAGCTTTTGTAGTTTTGCCTCTGTATACCACTACAGTGGATCTTAAATCAGATAGAATTGAAATGCTGTATTTCAATGGGTTTTACAAAATTATTAGATGAAGTTTTCAGGATTTATATTTTTATGCAAATCCCCCATTTTCAGAATCTTAACAAATAATTGGACAATTGACTGAAAAGCTGTTTCAGGGCGAGGTCAGGCCTGTTCCCTTGTTTTGGAGGAACCAAAAAATCTACCCTTCTAAATTATTTACATTGGTAGAAGCAGCTTCACCATAGCTCTCAAGCCAAGAACACACGCAAGGAGGTAGCAAGTGATGATGTGCAAACCACTGGTTACACTCATAGACAGTATAAGACATGAACTTAGCCATAGTTTCTGGTCCTGGTCTTGTTTTGGAGCATCAAGTTGAATGCTTTGAACATTTCCCCATTGCAATCTTTGCAACATAGAAAACACTGTGGATCAGACAGTGAAACTGGCGAACGGCTTGTTATTGAAAACTCATTAGCTGACGATGTGTCGATTCCGTACCATAACTAATCCTCAAATTTTGGAACCAAAATTTACAAAAAAGACTTCAGTATGGCCCAAAACAAGTGAACGAGCCAGCAGGAAAGTGTTTACAGACAGAAAGCCATTTCTTCTTTTTGCAGCCACAGCGATCACCTTATGATAACCTTAAACAGATTGCAGGTCTTAGATGCCAAGTTTTGTTGCTCTGGAAACTACCTCCACGTTCTATAGATCAAGAAGGCCAGATTAAAAAACTTGTACTGTTCTGAAAAGATTAACTTGTAAAAGAATGATGGGAGAAAAAGCGACCACATCGTCAGTCAAACATGGTGGAGGCGGTGTTATGGTATGGACAGCTGTTTTAAAAAAGCCTAAACAACAACCCTAGCCTGTGTGAAAACAACAAGTGGCTGCTCTGCATCGTACCCCAATCACCCCGAACCGGTCGGAGCAGCTGGTTGCGCCTCCATGAGCCTGGATCTGCAGGTTTCCTCCTGTTAAGTGTAAATTTTTCCCTCCCACTGTCATGAGTGCTTGCTTAAAAGAGGTCGTTTGATTTTTGTTTTTTTCTCTACATTGTTGTAGGCTCTTTACCTTGCAATATAAAGCACCTTAAGGCGACTGTTGTGAATTGAAGTGAGTTAAGTCTTTGCCTGCATCATGTATCTTGTGCCATAATAAGTCGCATTCATTTGAATCTAAGCAAACACCAAGTGTGTGCTAAGAGGCCAGTTTGTCTGAAATTGGACTAAAGAACATTTTTGGGATTTAACTGATACCACTAATAAAAACAACTTCAGCCACAGAGAGCTCCAGTACAGTCTAATCTCTGCTTGGCATATGCTGTGTACCAGAGGATAAGCGCACACACACGCATGCATGCCTGCTGATGTGTTTACAGCCTGCAGCTGGGGTGCGGTGCAACAGCTTCTTCCACCATGATGGGCATCTACATCCTAGCCAGCAGCAGCAACACTCCTTTGCTCCTGTTTGTTTTGGTTTTTAGGGAGGAGGACAGCAGGTCTCTGAGCCTCATGAGGCCTGTGGTTCTGCAGCACACATGGACCTGCATGTGAGCTCAAGTGCTGGGAAAAAACATTTTTCCTTGTTTTTTTTTTCTTTTTTGATTATTTTAATTATTTGTGTGGCAATGGGTTTGGTCTATGCCCTTCAAAGTCATGCCCCAGCAACATAATATTTACAGATGGAGCCACTTTTTTTTGCAGATCACTGGAAATTCTAACTTTGGCTTCTTGTGTGTGTTCAGATAAACCTATTTAGTTTATCCAGAGCTTAACTAGAGAAGTCTGTGAGCAGTCAAAATTAAACTGTTGTAAAGCTTATATGAACACACATATAGAGAAAACTAAAGCATCTTTTTTTGCTTCTGTTTATGTGATTGATTGCCAGAGCACCGAAGACCTCCTGAGAAGACAGAAACTCGCAGTTTTCGTCACACACTTCTTTGTATCCTCCAAACTGTGGTTGCCACAGGGCTGTAAAGCTTGTTTCTGACCCCAACAAACATGTGATCTACACTAAATGACTCATCACGTGTGTCCACACACAGTCTTATCACTAATATCACTTGAGGGTCAGAGTAGAGGAATTCTGAATAAGAGGTAACATCCTGCCATCTAGTGGGGGAATTGTAACACTTCAGCTGAGGTCTGTTTGTTTTCTGTCTCTGCAGGTGATGGACAGTTCAATGCCTCTGATTGGCGAGCATGTGGAGGAGGATAAACAGCTGATCACAGAGCTGGTCATCAACAAGATGGCCCAGGTGCTGCTGGGAGTTTCCATGCCTCAGCCTTCTACTGTTAAGGTACAAAAAGCTTTTAAACAAGCCACTACTACTACTGTAGCTCACTTTGTTCATAGTACCAGAGAGTAATTGTAAACACTGCTACTAATTACAAAACTTTGTTACCACTTCTACCAATAATGCTAATAAAATTTTTCTACTATGGATACTTATTATCAGGTCTGTTAATTAATAATTTTGTCTCTGATGATCACTATAATGCTACACAGTTTTACCAACTGCAGTGACTATTGTTGGAGTAGCACTGTAATTACAAGCAGTGCTTGTATGGCCATACTTTCACCTGTATTCACACTGATAATTTTTTTCAGAAATAAAAAACTTAAAATGCACTTTTCCAAATTATTACGCACACAGAGTTTCAAAAGATTTTATAGGTTGTAGAGAATTGAAAATGGTCATTTGTTGAATTTGCAGCATTAGTAGATCAATTTCACTGAAATCAAAAGTTATTTCAATCAAAAACATCTTAACGGGTCAAGTTACATATGAACATAGGACCCTTTATTTGATAGAAGTTTTACAATTCTTGCATCCATGGAACTTGTAAGTTTTTGGAAGGTTTCTACTTGAATGTCTTTGCAGGATGTCAGAATAGCCTCCCAGAGCTGCTGTTTGGATGTGAACTGCCTCCCACCCTCATAGTTTTTTGCTTGAGGATGCTCCAAAGGTTCTCAGTAGGATTGAGGTCAGGGAAGAATGGGGACCACACCATGAGTTCCTCTGCTTTTATGCCAAAAGCAGCAAAGGATGCAGAGGTGTTGCTTGTAGCATGAGATGGTGCATTGTCTTGCATGAAGACGGTTGTGTTGCAGAAGGCACAGTTCTTCTCTTTCTACCATGGAAGAAAGTGGACAGTCAGAAACTCCACATACTTTGCAGGGGTCATTTTCACACCTTCAGGGACCCTAAAGGGGCCGACCAGCTCTCTCCCTGTGATTCCGGCCTTCATGTACTTCTGGGCCCACTGCAGCCATTTCTGCTTGTGAGCATTGGTTAGGGGTGGCCGAATAGAAGGTTTATGTACAACTGCAAGTCTCTGGCGGATCCTACACCTTGATGTTCGCAGGGCTCCAGAGGCACCAGCAGCTTGAAATATGTGTTTGCTGCTTTGTGATGGCCTTTTAGCAGCTGTTCTCTTAATCTGATGTATTTGTCTGACAGAAACCTTCATCATTGTGCCTTTATCTGCACGAACACATGTGTGCTCTGACTCAAATCTCTTAACATTATGGTGATCACGCTTAAATTTTCGTGAAATATCTAAGATTTTCATTACGTGTCCAAGGCATTCAACTATTTCACGCTTTTCAGCAGCAGAGAGATCCGTTTTCCTTCCTATATTGCTTAAAAATGTTGGTCTGCTTAATAATGTGGAACATCCTTCTTTAGTAGTTTTTCCTTTAATTGGGCTCACCTGGCAAACTAATGATCACAGGTGTCCGAGATTGATTTCAGTCATCCAGAGAGTCCTGAAACACAATTGCATCCATGGGTTTAATTGAAAAACAACTTATTTAATCTTTATGACACTTAAACACAATTTTCACAATAATTTGGAACACGGTGTATTTCTAGACTAGCATCTGAATTAATGCTATTTCAGCATCTATGGTCACTTCGCTAGCGTCCTTGTTTTTTTGTTTTGTTTTGTTTTCAAACTGTCATCACAATTAATGACTTCCACATATAGTATAGATTACTTATTGTTGGTTCATCAATAACCATATAGCTTGAAGCCGGATTGGACCATCTGAAAGGAAACAGCAGGAGGAAAGCTCTGTGATGGTTTGGGGTAGGATATGTTGGAGCTGATCATCTGTGGCATCAACCTGAGTTGATGTATTTGCAAAGACAATCAAAATGTCTCATCGTGGAAACTGTTCCCTTTCCATGTTTTCAAAAATGTGTTGTTGTCATGGTGTTAGCAGTAAAATTCAAGCATTTTTATGTAAATGATGCTATATCTGTGTCTTTTTGTGTCTTCTTCAGACCACGCAGCCCAGACGAGGTAAGTAAAGTGCTTCATTATGATTCATTCCACTATCTTCTGTGGTGATACAGTACAGAGAAATAATAAGCCTGTGCATCACGTGTTCATGTATGGTAGGTGGACATCGTTCCGCTTCTGCCTCTCCATCTCAGTCGGCCCAGGGATCCCCTCAGAGAGCCCGGTCCGCCACTACGTCTCCCAGCCAGGCGTTCCAGCCCGGTCCCATCCCTGCCTCTTCTGGACCTGGAGCTGGGAAACAGTCACCGCAGCTGAAGTAAGTCCAAGCTGGGGTTCTGTTAATCTCACACATGACTTTGCTTACCGCTGTATGATTTTCCTTGTCGGGTAGCTAAACCGTCTTCGTCTTCGTCGCGCAGCAAATCGCAGTCGCTGACAAACAGCTTCACGGAGACGTTACGAGGAAGCTTGACCGACGACGAGGCCAAAGCCGAGACCATCCGCTCCCTCCGACAGTCCTTTGCCAGCCTCTTCTCTGACTAAAAACATCCCTACCACCTTCCTCTTCCTGTCATCAGGTTTCAGAAAATAATAATAATTGCTTACTCTGTTTGTTATGGAGTCGCCTCTCTCCTTTCCATGTTTGTGAAGTTTAACACTGGTGCAACCCTCTGTCCTCAAATCAGTGATCAATCTATCACTAGAAAGGCCAGTGGATTTCAGAGGACCTACACCATGTTGACTGGAGATGGTAGATATTAAGATGTCACCAAACCCCCGTTCACGTTTCTATTACTTTCAGGGAGCTTTGTTTTTTGCTAATTATTCCATATTCACGTTTAATCTACGAAACTCCTGAAACATTTCTAGTCCCTCCAATGTTGTGTTGAAACCTAAAACCTGTCCATAGAAATTGGACTTCCTAGAAAGCAAAATGGCCTTTTTAGTGGTAGGTGATCACAGTAGATATTCATATTCTCGCTCGTGCTGCTTGGTATATAATTGTTATTCTGCATTCTCTTTGTCCAACCGGTGAAACTATTTCTATGTTCATATTTCTACATTTATGTACATCCGTCTATCTTCAGTTTCTTTATTCGACACACAGCTTCCAAATTGTTTGCAGATGTCCATGGCAATATTCTGATCTGAACCAGTTCCACCTGAGTCACGAGAAGCGTACTGAATCCTCTCGCTTCACCAGCGGTCTCTTAAGCATCTTAGCCAGCAGCAGCATTTCTCAGACATCCGTGTGCTGTAGACACATATTGGCTTATGTAGTGACTCCTCTGCCTTGGCCTAACTTTACCAAAGTGCTTTTTAATAACAAAAAAGAACAGTTTTTTTTAAAGAAACAACCCCCTTAACTTGTTTGAGAACACAATCACACAGCTAAGAAAAACCTTTGAGCTTGTGATTTTTTTTTTAACGAGGTGCAAACGCTGTACTGGCTTACAGCCATCGTCTTCCATCACAGCTCTGCTCTTCCCCAGCAAATTGTTCCTTTTCTTAACCTTTTATGCTTTGTTAATAGCACCGTGGGGTATTTGTTGGTGTGGGGACTGATCTAGCAACTAGTACTGGTGAGTCTTTAGAAGCAAACAGCAAGGGTCTGATATTTTAATCATCTGTCTCTTGTTCTCTGTCAGCTAGGATTGCAGCTCATTTATTGTAGTTCTTTTTAGGAATTTTGCTCTGTAGCAGATATAACCTACACACACATATACCTGCAGGAATGGCAGCCATCCTCTTCTAACATCCGTCACTGTTTTGGATCTGCATGTAAATGAATGTGATATGTGGAGCCAACCTGTTTTCTTCCACAGTTTATTTGATGGGAGCTGACGCTTACTTTGAATTTTCTGGAAAAAAAAGTGCATTTTTGGGTAACTTATTATGAAATTAGACACCAAGTACTTTTGGTTTATCGTAGATGGACTCTGTAGATTTTCAGCATATTTCGCAAGATGGAATGTGCATACGCAATGAAGCCTTCAAAGAAAAACTCTTAATTGATAACTGATGGCAAAGATCTCTTATGACTATTCATTAGTTTGATCTGAAGGGTATGCAAAACATCTTTGATAGTTTACCAAAGTCTTAAATTTCCAAAATATTCTTTTAAAAAAATGTTCAAAAAATAATGAGTGAGCTATAGATTTTAGCTTCTTGTAGCAGCAAGCTCAAGGACACAAACTGACTACATGGTTTTGCTTTCCATGCAAAGAACAATCAAAGTATGATACTCTATATAAATTGGTACTTTTATTGGAAAATTATCAAAATGGTAATGGTAAATAATAGTTTTATCTTGTGACTTAGAATGAGCTTGTAATAGTTTTTCCCACCTTCCATTTAATTCAGCATCTGGATCTTTATTAGATAAATGATAATCCCAAACCCAGTGTTAAATGATGAAAGTTCCAGAAAAGGAGAAAAAAGTTAACTAGCCATTTTTGCAATAATTACATTCATGGCAGGAAAAAAATGCCACCACAGATTGCATATTTATCCTGCAAAACATAGAAACATTACAGTGGCAGTGACTAAAGAGAGCATGGCTTAGCAGATGTAAATAAAGTGAATTCATGCTTCGTTTAGTTTCCTTAGCTTCAGCTACTACTTATAAATTTAACTAACAGGTTTCTTTCTTCCTTTGGAGCAATGTTACTGTGGTGGCAATTTTTTTCTGCATTTTTCAAATGGCTGGTTCTTGAGTTCAACTAGAAAGCTAACTAGCTAGCTAGAATGCGGCTAGTCAGCTAACGGATTTTAGCAGTAGTGGTTTATTAGCTTGCTACACCAAAGGGGACGCCATGGGTTTGTTAAAAATAAATTAGTAAATTAAACTTAAATATGCATTTCTGATGGAAACGGTTTGAGGCTAAACATACTAGGATACACGAAACAACAGAACAGTGCTAACTAAAAATAAATTACATAAAAGTGCTAATTACTCCTAAATAACTTCAGGAAGACTATGTCAAATTTTAGTCTAGCTAAATTTTATTTAAAGCATGGCCAAGAGAGTATGCTTTGTTGTTTCTATCTTCCAGAGGGGATGTTCCACTTTAATAAAGGCATTTGTGAGTTTTCAATGCTAGCTTGGTCAACTTGGTTGGGGTTTCAAATGTCTAAAATTCCACAAATGTATTTATTTATTTATAAAGAGCAGGCTCAATCTGCTCGTGTTAACCACCCTTGACAATTTAAATATTACTTTATTTTTTTAAGTGCTCATTAGGCTTTAAAGTAACAACATCGTGGTTTTCCACTGTAGGTAGTAAGCTAATTCTCCTGTCAGTTGTCATGCTAGGGCAGATAAACACTAATGTAATAATTACTTAGCTTGTATTTTTCATTTTGGAATAATGAAAATATTGACATTGCTTACTGTGATTCTTTTGTTTCAAGTTATCGCTGGCTGTATTAATTCTGACTTTTTTGTCAAATTCTCATCTGTAATCTCAGATTTACTGCAGTGTCTTGTGTTAAACACTTTTGCAAGCATCTGGTAGCTTTTGGTACTGTGTCAAAGTGGACCAAATCTGCATTTGATTGTGAGGCCCCTTAAAGGTTTACATTAAATTGTTCCATCTTACCTGTAAAGATTATTGCCACTTCATATATAATACTGCAGTGTGATAAGCCATAACCAAACCGTGAGGATTTCCTATCCCTTATGTGCCACGCAATAATGGCTGTGACGTCGCTGAAAAATCGAAATGTTAACTTTAAACACTGTGTCTATAGCCTCTCTTGCCCTGGAGAGAAACAGCAGTTACTCTTTCTGGATATCAAGGTTATCTCAAGATATAATTATTTGCTCATTCTGTCAGGGTGAAAGATGAAAGAACTATGATGTCACTTTTCTCACATTTTGGGTTTAAAATAAAGTTTAGGATCTGGCATGTTCCATAAATCTGTTTTATTGGGTCAAATTATAAACAATGACCGGACATCAAATAATTTTAGTTTTGTCACTATTGTAGGTTTGCTTCCCTTTTGTCTGAGGGTCAGATGTGGTCTCAGCTGTTTTAGCTGGACCCGTACCTGATAGTTTCTGAGCTGATTTAATTGGAACTGAGCTGCAATGTTGATTGGTAACTACCTCAAGTTCAGCAGTGCTCTGCTGAAACTGACAATAGAGTGGTAGTACTGGACAAGATTTTGTGCACTGAGCATGGCTTCATGTTATAACTGATGTGCTCATAAAACAATAAACCTGCTGTGGTAAAACAACATCTAAGTGCAGAAGGAATGAGAGGAATATAATTTTGTTAAAGTCAAATATCGAGTCAGACATTTTAAAATTCTTTGTCTCAAAATTTCCCCCCCAGTTTATACATTTCTCCAGTTTTTCAAAGTTTTATTTAATTTTATAAATTGTCTTTCCTCTTTCATAACATGTCAGTTAAAGAAAACATTTTGTAACGTGTTACTAGAATGCAATATAAATTGAAATGATTTGGGCTCTTGAAGGTATCTGTGTCAAAATCTTATTTGAATATTGTATCTTTATTATTTCAAGTGATGTTGTGCTTACTATACTGTACATGTTAGAGATTTCATATTTATGACAGATATTTTGATGTCACTTTTCAGAATTTTACTTCCTTTATGATGAAACATAGACTGTATATCAAAGATGGACATGGCCACTGCGCTAGCATGTGTTGGTTTGTAGTTAACAATCCTAGAGCTTTCACTTTCACATTTTGGTCATCAACATTTTGGTCTTTTGAGTGTATTTGGAGCTGATTAGTTAACACTTAGACTAGCTAGTTAGACTTGTTACCAAAGTACATCCGTTATTCACTGTGATATTAATTTGGATGCCAGTTTTTGCTAACAACAGGCTTAAACCAAATGTGTAAACATAAAAAGGCTGTCCCCCTAAAACCCCTAGTGCTGAAAAAGCAAGGATGAAATTACAATTAGGAGGTTAGCTTACTGTCATTAACAACTTAACCATGGGCTAAAGCACTGCTAGCTTTAAATAGACTTAAAGCTAGCATTTAAGACCATAAATACATCAAAATGTGAGAATTTTCCCATTTCTTTTACAATAGAATTTCTTTTTGAATCCAGAAGAGTCGCCCCCTGCTGTCATTTAGAGAAAATGCAGGTTTAAGGCACATCCTCACCAGCTTCACTTTTCATGTCCATCTTTAACATACAGTTTGTGGGTTTAAAAGGGCACTCTCACAGGTATTTACGCCCCAGGTTTGCTCTCTTTGTCTCTATAGATGTAAGCATTTCTAGTAATCCCAAAAGGTTGATTCTGTTCTGGATGTAGCGTTTTCAGTGGGAGAAACAGCTTTCCCCAACCTTGTAAACAGGACTTTTGCAGAATAACTGTCACTTGAAATGTACTGTTTCAAAGATTGGGGAAACCTGAAGACGTCACTCGGATGAGTGACGAAATGTTTCTCCCACTGAAAACACTACGTCCAGAACTGAATCAACCTTTTTTGGATTTACTTACCTGGACGATTGAGCATGCATCAAGACATTTTTAAGAATCGTTCACATATCATTTGTCATTGTAAAGAGAGAGGTGTTTGAGTTAAGCAGGTTGATAGCTATCTCAGCCAATCGCAGTGCCAGATTCACCTGTTTCTCCCAAAACAGGTTGCTGATGTCACCAGTGCTATATCTGGGAACTTTTACAGTGTGTATGGAACGTATGCTCATTTCATAAAGCTTTTTTTAATTTCCCCAACATTGTTTTCATTTAATATATAATTTGGAGCAAAGGTAATACTCTGCTACCGGGGTTGGCTCATCGTTATTTGCTCTGGGTGTGTTGAAGTGATGCATAGTGTAAGACTGAATTAATATGCAGCCACAGAGACTTACAATGAAATACAGCTATTACTGAAAGCAAACTCAACTCTACTTTAATGTGGCATATGTACATGAGAGAAATAATGCCGTTGCACGGGTTCATTTGCCAGTTTTTGAGTTCACTGTGTCCCTTCCTCTCTGCTGAATGGTGGGTGATATTGTAAGTGTATCAATGTTGTGTATATTGGTGTAAATGTGGCATGAAAACCAACCCCTCTTGTGTGCCTCAGGTGTATAAATTTAGGCGTTATGTGATCTCGATGTCTGGCTGCTTATTTGTGAGAAGTGTGATGTAATTTATTAGTATTTACATTATTTCTGTACTTTTGTTCTTTTGTCTGAACGAAAGATTTCTGTTAATAAAGTAAAAACTTTTATTATACCTGTTGCAGTGCATTCCAGTCTCTATCAGTCATCTGCTGAGCTCCACTTGATCAGATTTGAAGGTTTTTTTCTCCATTTATGGTCATTGAAACAGAACGTTTGGCTATTACTGTACTTTTAAAAGCCCCGTTTGAAAAACGCAACTTTCAGAATATGTAGCGATAATCCCAAAATCCTTTCATCTTGGATTATTACCCTTTTTTATTTCTCTTGGCTTGATACTCAGGGTGTTAAAAGCTGTCTGGCAACACAAGGCCATGGAGAAAGAAACCTGCCGGCATCCAGTGCTTCTTTTCATCTGCTGCCCACTTCACGTCAAGTCCAGAAATTAATTGTGTTAAGAGATGATATTAAACACACTCAGCTGTGAATATGTCACTGAGCACACACGAACGTGTTACGAATTCTCAAACAACACGATCATCATTCAGGTATTACTACTTTACGACCGAATGTGACTGCCAGACTCGAAAGCCCAGCTTTAAGGAGTAAAGTACTCGAGAAGAACTGAACTGAGACGATCGTATTTTTGTGGCCAACCTTAAATTCAAACTACAGTATTTCTTTTCCCCCTTTTCTAATCACTTTGGAGAACTAGAATAAAGTGTAAACAGATGTAGGTGTGTAAAATGTCTGAACTTAGAACAACTTTTGAACACCTCTTCTTGTACCGATGTAGTTGGTAGTGTTACTTAAAGTATGCAGGTCCAAATAAAAGCTGCGATGTTTAGGTTAACAAATACAAAGAAAGTTCATGAGGATATTTTTTTCCGTGCTTCCAGTCATGATGAAGTGATGAGCCCTGTTGCCCGTAAACTAAAAAGTATGAACAAATATTTATGACACCGTTACCAACACCACTGATTAAATGATGCACATGTTTCCACATCAAGCAGACACTGATCAGCACTCGCTTTCAGTTAGAGTTGTGTTTCTATTGCAGTTCATTTCCACCATATGCTGAAAGCATTATGTGGCTCTTGAGCAGCTCCGTGTACATCGCCTAGTCACTACTGTTTTTTCTGTTGTAGGTTATGAAAACAAAAAAGAGAACCTTTGAGCTTTTTACCTAAAGGCAATACTATGTGTTCATCAATCACTGTGAGTGACCCCATTCACATTACACACTCATCGTTGTATCTCCTTTTTTTTATAGTAAAAATACTCATTGGTACCAAATTTATAAAAAATTACAACATGACACAACATCATGGACAAGAAAAAGACTGACTTTACCTCCAACTGCAATATTTGTTTGTCAAAAAGATAATCAAATATCTAATTATTTAAAATTACTTACACAGTATAGTAATATTGGTGGGGTGTGTGTATAGCAGCTTGACTGTACCATAACTTTAAGAAAGAAACCCACTACCTATACTGTTCACATCATCCAGATTTATGTTACTTCACTACAATATAAACAATGTGCCAGTAAGAACACCACAATCTTGCAACCCAATAGAGAAGATAGTTACAACAAATACAAAGTGAATGATTTACTGTTTATATGACAGAAGCCGAAACGCTAATATGGAGGTAGCCAGATACAATAACGCGATTATTGTGGCTGAGATGATGATGTTTGTCTCAGCCACAGTAAGATGGCAGCATATTAGCTTCTACAAATCGGAGCCCGCTTGTGTATTTTTAATGGATTAATTTGGATTAAGTTTCTCCGAATACATCAGTGTGTTGGAAGATGCAATTGCACACTATTAATGTATTTTTATGGGTACAACATTCCCTTTTTCCTATTAAATTACCTAAAAATTACTTACTGTACCTTTAAACCAAACTAATGATTACAACTGTGTGACAACAACTGTACACATCTAATACCTTTCCTTTTCTAACTCGTTCTAATTCAAAGTTCCCACTCTGGTACATCCAGGTGACATGTAACACTCATGTAACATGTCCCAGTTAATATAAAGCATTTTAAACTCGAAACACAGTGGATTAACAAACTCTTTTACCTGTCTGTTTTCTTGGGATTTGAAGCTCCTCGAGTTATTTAGTATGAAATCAAAGAGATGGCAGGCTTGTGTTCTGCAGATCAACCCGGCTGCATTTAACATCAACTGATTTAAGGAGGGAGAGACTGCAACCTAATTCTTCCCCAAGAATTCATCCCACATGCTGATTTATGTTATCTTTACAAAGGTGTTAAACTCTCTTCCCTACGATGAACCTCTGACCTCTCACAGCACCCGGTGCCTGCTCTCACTCTTTGTTCTGCAGCTCTCAGTTGTTTCACGAACCACAGTTGCATACCAGACCACTGGCAGCCTGATGGTAATCTGCTGCCAGTGTAATTTCTTGCATTCTTAAGGTGGAATGTCCAATCTTTTATCAGCCGCAGGTCCCTGCCTGCCTGCCTGCAGCCTCCACTGGCTGAAAAGAAATCCATTCCCACCACACTGTAGTGTGCAAATATCGATGAAAAATAGATGTATGAACTAAATTACTCTTCACCTCTTACCTCCAAATGCTGTTTGGGGCAGGAATCAAAGAGTCTTTACACATTTCCACAGTAAATTGATTAAACCAGTAGGCCAGTAGGGGGCATTGTCCATTCAGCTATACCCAGTCCACCCCTCCTAACTGTTTAAGGATATTTAAGCCTTCATCATGTTTCAGGGAAAGCACCTTCACACTTCTTCATTTGCATCTCCTGGAAAACAAGTCAGTGCTGTCTCAGACAATAGTGGCACCAGTCTGTCTCTTAAGGATGGAAACTGGGAGTGATTTACCTGCAAGATAACGGAACAAAATATTTTCAACTTCACTTATTTTCCCTAACATGCCAGCATTACATCTTATTAAGTTTAGGGCGCTGTTACAATAGATGCGTGGTGCAGTTGGGATCTGTCTAAGTCATGACACAGTACAATAAAGAAACATTAAAGCGCCCCCTAGTATACATTTTTAAAGGAATAATATGAAAAAGAAAACTGTGTAAAGTGGGTAATGTTATCTTTCTCAGTTTTTAAAAATATACTTGCCAGCACATCAGTCCGGTATTACACAGGATGCGTCAAAGCATGAACAGCTTCAATCCAGCAGCATCAGAATAGGACTTGTCCAGGTAAATGTGAAGAGGAAAGAGGCAAGAAGGTGTTGCTTAGCAACAAATGGAACATCAACACATGAAAACTGCACAAATAATTATTACATTTTGCATCAATGTTGTTTGAACACACACGCAAGCACTGCAGTGATGCAAAAAAGCTGCTGCTAGAGGATCATACATAAACAGTTCCTGTATGAAACTGTGAGAACATCAGTTTTCAGAACAAGTTTCACTCAAACATTTGTTTGAGTTTGTGCTCTTTGCATAGACTGTATCTAAAAGATGAACACAGCCAGGGGTCTTTTCAGCACCACCTTACATATATGTAAGGTGGTGCTGAACCCCCCCCCCCCCCCACCTTGATAAGCAGAAGAGAATGGATGGATGGATTTTTTCCCTCTGTGCTTAGAAAATCCAGTTATGATCTTTTTTCCCCCCACAAAACCTGACAGCAGTATTCATGAAAAAGCATGCCGTACACTATTTAACTTCAACACAATTTGGTAAAACTGTTACGTATTTTAAAGTTTGTTCTGAGAGTCAGCGAAGGTGTGTCTTGCAGCTACATCATCTTAAATGTGGATCTGTAAGAAATGTTTCAAAAAGCTCCAACAGAAAAAAGATGGTGAAATTGCAATGCACCACTTTAACCCTCAGTTTCCTCCCTAAAGTTGGGCATTTTAAAAGGAGACTAAGGAATGACTCACTTTTGGAAGTAGCCTCAAGTGGCAAACTGAGGAACTGCAGTTTTGTCACTTCTGCAGTGGGTTGAGTTAAATACTTGTCAGTGTCCAAAACGACTCCCAATCCCTGTCCAATCCTTGTTCTCATGATAAAACTAAACCATCACAATAGTCAAATTACATATTTGACTATGTTAAGGCTGAACAAAAATGCTGTGTCCAAAATGGTGTGTCCAATGCTGGGAAATGTTTTGTCTCCGATGACTGTCATGTTTTCTCGTGAAAGCTACAAGTCAAAGTGTGTAACTAGGAAGCCTGCAGGAAAGAGGGCATTGATTTCAAATCTATATTTAACCATCACTCTGTTTTATTCAGTTGTCTAACCTGTTACAGTTGGACATCATTTAACCCCTGTTTGAACACATATGTGTAGGTGGATGTGCACCCATGCGCCGACGTGTCCTGTATTTTCACACTTGAGCGAGTATATATGTGAGAAACCCTGCTGTATCCTCTCAGACCTGCCCACAGTACAACAATGCCTCGGTCACCATAGCGAATCCCTTTAAAACAAGGAAAGGCCTTGGTTGTCATGGCAACTGCAATGCTTCATAAAGCACAGAAAGATGGAAGTCCTCTACTCTTGTCTCCAGACTTCTGTGATTCTACAGTCAGAAAGGAGTGTTCCTGTCACTGGGCTATACATCCTTTATATCACTTTCACAACAAGAAACTGACACGGGAAAAACACCAAAAGACCAAATCATCGGGAGAAATTTTGAACCCTGTGTCCGGCGCGTGTATAGATATGGACAAGAAACTGAACAAACCACCAGTGCAAGACCATTTTTAGCCACTTCTTGAGCTGGAATTTTATTTCCTTTGTGTGACGTGCTCCCTATTTTTACAGCTAAGACATATCTCAGTAAAGAAGAATGAGCAGGTAGGGTGGTGGTGGTTTGTGGAAAGCGGGAGAGGTTAAGTGGTTGCTATTCAGAAGCACACACCGGCACACAGATGTGTTTCTGTCACTTCAAAGGTCATTAAACTGACTTAGAGGCGGGTGACAAATAAAAAAGGGTTTTGTAAAGTGTTAGTAAAGCCTCCTGCAGTTTCATGCAACTTTCCGGTGATTCTCTAACTCATGACCCTTTCAAGGAAACTCATGGTGCACCATTCTACCAAAAGATGTTTCCTCATGTAAAGTTTTGATGGTGTTACTGGAGAGACGCGTCCACAACACTCAACCCCCTCATTATAGGGATCAAAAGTTCATATTTTT
This sequence comes from Perissodus microlepis, assembly GCF_051167445.1. Classification (NCBI taxonomy): domain Eukaryota; kingdom Metazoa; phylum Chordata; class Actinopteri; order Cichliformes; family Cichlidae; genus Perissodus; species Perissodus microlepis. The sequence continues at coordinate 2,871,144 of NC_140477.1, read as the reverse complement.
CTTTTAATTTCTAAATATGTGGTCAATCATCTATCAAGTTCATAAAGTTGCCTTAAATCGCTGAGATATGTTGATATTTCTATTGAAAATTAAGTGTTCGACCTCCATAAAAGGTCATTTTCGACCCTCATGTAAAAGCTTTACACATTTCAAGATTGTCATTGTATTTATTATACAGTCACATGAAAAAGAAAGTACATTCTCTTTGTATGTATCAAGACACAATGAAAATAATAATCTGGTGCTTGAATACAACCTCAGGTGAACAGCAGTGACTTTTAACACTGTGTCATTATTTATTTAATAATAGCTGGTGATGGTTATGTGTATGACTTTCAGTCTCTCACATAATTGTGGAGGAATTTTGGCCAACTCCTCTTTACAAAGTCATTGAAGTTCACTTTTCACACTCCTGCCGTCCAGCAGGCGGTTCAGGAGCATTCAGACCTGCACTAGCAGACACAGGAATAGTTTCTACCCACAAGCCACCAGGCTGTAGAACTGCTGACATTCTGTACAACCATTACACACTCACTACAATTACAGGACTCTACACACGGTCACTTCAACAAATATTTCTTAAATGCTCATTGCACAAGTTTTTGCACAAACTGTAAATACCAACAATTGTCTCAAATTCTCTAAATATTTAATACTTTAGTATTTTGTTTTTATTTTATTTTATTATTATTACCATAATTTTCTTGTTAATTTCTTCTTAAATATAACGGCACACTTTCTATATGCTCATGCAAAGCTGAGGAGCACGAGCCAAAGAAGTGGTTACACTGTTTATCTGTATGACCATAAAACTTGAAACTTGAAGTTGGGCATTAATTTATCCACAGTTCTTTTAAGGTTTCACCACAACATTTCAATCAGGTTTGACTGGGCTATTGCAACACTTTGGTACTCTGTTCTTTTGAGATTTGCTGCTGAGCTTTGGTATTCATGCTCTGTGCATCATGTCCGTCCAAATATCTTCACTTTGGTCTTGGCTTTTCCAGAAATCTTGTTGTTGTTCAAATCCAACTTTGCAAAGCTAACGTCTGCTGCTGTGTTCTTTTTGGAGAGAAGAGGTTCTTTGCTCATAACTCTTTCAAACAAGCCTTACACATTTAGTCCTTTTCTAACTGTACTGTCGTGAACTTTCATTTATAACAAAGTAACAGAGGCTCGTAGAGTCTGAGATGCAGCTCTTAAAGTTTTTTGCAGCTCCTCTGAGCATTGTTTGATCGGACCTTGGGGACATCCACTCCTGGGAAGGTTGGCAACTGTCTTGAATGTTTTCCACTTGTGTATGAGCTTTCTCACTGTAGAACCATGCACTGCATATTGTTTGGAAATGGCCTTTTAAACCATCTCACATTGATGAACAGCAATAAATGCCTCTCTAAGATCAGTGTTTTCCTCCTTTGGATTGTGTTAACAGACAGCTGAATGCTCAAGCAAACTGCCAAAAATGTCTGCTTTCATAGAGCCGCTTACGCTTGCTGATGATCACTTCAGCGAATAGATTTGATCAGCAGCGCTTGGCTGTTACTTACTTAGATTTCTATGAAAGCAGTTCACTTCTGGATTATGCTTTTATTTCTGTTAAGTTAAATGGCACAGTGTAATATGTCACATGTCCTTGTTCATCTAAAATTATATTAACCTCATTTTAACACCTGTTAAAATCACTAAAACCTTTGACGTTTCACATGGCTGTATTAGAAAAAAACTGTTTTGTTTCACACTTACGACTCCGTGCAACATTTGAAAAACATCTGAGTTGATGACGTTTTTCTTTTTTATCATTTTTGGAAACAAACTCTTTAACGTTTAAATTAAACAGCGTGTCAGTGTGTCACCAACCCGTTCTCAGAGGAATCACAGGGTATTTCCAAGAGACCAAAGTAAAGAGAAAAGAAGAGATTTGAAGAGTCGATTTGTTTGCAGAGGGAACATTACCCCTCTCTGCACGCCTTTTATTTCCTCCACTATGAAACTATCCTGTTTTTTTCTTCTCTCTCCACTTTGTGAAGGAAAATTTAATCACCGAGGTCAGGGCAGCACATCTGCTACCAAACATAAAAATAACATCGGAACGTCCGAACTCACATCTACTGATTTGTAATTGATTCATATAATAAATTATAATCTGTTGTGTCTCGGTAATGCTGTACATCTATTTTGTTTTATAAGCATGTGCTGAATCACTGCAGAGCTCATTTTCCCCATGATTGCATATCTAAACAGGATGTATGGGGATATCAGCATCGAAGGATATGGGAGTTATTTTTGCTCCAGAGATATGAGCAGCAAGATTAGCATGCTTTCCAAGAGGTTTTGCTGAATGCAATTAGTATTGGAAATGTATAATTTTCCCTGGTATAATTTTGAAATGTGTTGCATCAGTACTACTTTCTGTATAATAATTCTTCCATCTGTATGATTAAAAAAAACATTTATTCAGCATCTGCTGCTGAAGATCAGTCTTTGAACCATTTCTGCTTTATTGTCCACTGACTGAGCAAGTGTCTGGCTATGGCATTGGGCAATTAGTGATCAGTAAGACAATAAAGACAATAAAGCAATAAAGACAACTAAAGTGAAAAAAAAAACTAAATATGTAATAAGTGTGTAGAGTCACTGTTAAACCTTGTCTAGCTTTGTAAAACTGTAAAGAGGTAAAAATCAGTCTGTAAGTGTTTTTATTGGAATACGTTTACCTCCAGTGGACTGTTTCCAATGGTCTACCTTAACTTTTAACCTCTTAAGCCCCAAAGTGGTTTCTGAGCTTCCTGCTCAAAAATGAAATGCCCAAAATTAATTCATTATTTCTCTGCAATTACAAACTCTGTGCTTACAATCTTGGTATCAAAATAAAGCTGACACTTGTGAAATTTCATCAGAGGTGTAAATATTGCAGCAAATATTACGGTGTCAAAGGTACTGAGACTGGAACACAGAAAAAGTTAGTAGATTTTACCCTCACCTAATTTTTTAATTAATTATTTTTTTTTTTTTTAGCAAATAACTCTTTTAAAAATATGCCTCAGTTCACATTTCATTGCAGAAATTAAGTAACCAACATATAAACATCATCTGTGCAAAGATTTATGTTTCTAACGTGAAACAGTGAAAAATTACGGCACCGTCAATACATGAATATCAGACGTTGAACAAAAAATGTCCAACTCTGGCACACAGTGGACACCATGCCAGTTGAATTTTTTAGGTATTAAAGAGCAGAAAGTATTTAATTTTATTAACAGGCCTAAAAATGCTTTTTTAAAAAAATATATATTTGTGAAGAATTAACCATACATTTACATGGCAATGGCCCTTTTCTGCCGTGCGCATGGAGCGTTTAATTGGCCTCTGGCCCTTTAAACTCTGAGAGGCTGTAACTTTGGTTTCTTTTGGTCAATTTGCATGATTGACACCACCTGAGCCAATAGGATCACAGTAACGGTTTGGGTCACTTCAACCAATCAGAAGTTTTGAGGTCAAATCCCAGGTGGGCACAAATTTACTTCATGTGGCGTCTGTCCAGGTGTCTGCAGGTGGGTCTAAAATGGAGCTTGTTGAAGGAAAACGGCTCTGATGCAGCTAGGTAGGTAACTGCTGATAATCACGTGGCTAACGGCTACCGATGAAAATAAGGGAGGAAATCGGAAGCCACTTTCTGTCTTAGCGCATTTGTGTTTGTGTGGTCTTCTTTTGTGGCTCATTCAGTGAATTTTGGTCTGATCGTGGTGAAACTTGGTGTTTGGAGTCAGTAATAGCTCTGGAAGATAACCAGCCTTTCTATAGCCGGTTACATGAAGTTTGAAGGCTTTCTGGCTCGGTTTTGTTTGTTTAGCGGACTTGTGCACATTTACTTAACTGCTCGTTTAATCATGGCTTGTTTTCGTTTTGTTTGGTGGTTGTAGAAAGTGTTTATATGAGATTTTAGCTGAGTTTCAGAGGTTTCTGTGGATACCACACATGTCAGAACTTATATTTCTGACCCCGTGTTATAACTGATTAAAGTGATCTCCTCCTTTTTTTGCCCCCGGTACCGGGGGCGTGGGGCTTAAGTGCCTAGAAGTTAAATTATGTATGTTTATCTAATGAGTACTATTATAGTCCCTTCGCACAGAAGTGTCTCAATTTTGAAATGAGCATTTTCAACAGCTTTTATTTTTTGCTCCTCTGCTCAGTAGGACATGAAACTGTATATTGAGACACCAATCAAATCTGATTAAAGTGAGATTTTAAAAAGCTTCATAATTGTTTCAACAAGCTCGTGTTAGCTCCGTTAATGTCTCTGGTCTAATCACTGCCTGTTAGCTGTATTCATATCACCATTATTAACTGTGTTTTATGAGTTCTTGGGATATTCTGCTGCCACGGGGGCCAGTTAGCTGCACACTGAAGCTGGCAGAGCCTGAGTCGGACTGTTCACGGCACCGTGCACTGCTGGAGAGCTTCCATAGAAATGTGAGTGTGATTACATAATGTTAGAGCGACTTGCAAACAGATTTGGGATTAATGCCCTACAGATTAATTAGCTAAATTCTCAAATGCGCTTCTGTTGTGACAAGAAGCTTAAAGTCACGCGGTGGATTTGAAATTTAAAAACATTATAAATAATGTATTGTGATGGATTTAAAAAAAAAAAAAAAAAAAAAAGTTATCCTGTAATGAAAAATGCTCAGTTTCCTCACATACTGTAAACTGATAACTGAGCAGGTGCATGACTTTTCCCCCCTACATGACATAAAACCTTGACCATAATCATATTTAAACACTCAGCTGTCTGCAGTTGATAATGAAGTCCTCCCTATGGAAACATGTGGAGTGCCCTTGTCACGGTACTGGGTCACAGACCCAGTGCTTTGTGTTTATTGGTGAACTGATAGTTCTGATTATTATTATGATTTATGCTTTTCTGCTTATGTTACATCTTCAGTCCTTGGATTGTGGTTTCTGTTTTGTATCATCTCTGGGCTTCAGGTTCCTATGTTTCCACGTCTTAGTGTCCAGTCTGCATCTTGGTGCTTTGTCTCAGTTTCTTGTTTTACTTTTGTAGTCGTTGTCCCATGTTTATGGTTTCAGTGTCTCATCATGAGTGCATTATCCCAGCTGTGTGTTCATCCCTCGTCCTGTGTCGTCAGGTTATGACATGCTACGCCATGTTTTCCCAGTTTAAACTCTCCTAGTTTGAGTTTTGTTTTTGCTTAGTACTCATGTGTTGTGTTGCTAAGTTTGTTTTGCCAGCAAATAAAGCTGCTGCCTTTTAAGTTAAAAATTCTGAGTCCTGCGCTTGGGCCCAACCACTGCCTGCCACACAGCTCACTGTGACAACACTTTGCTTTGATCGTTTCTGTTGTGTCTGTCAAAGTCTGCTCTGAACCTGAAATGAACAAATTCTGGCCTCAACCTTGCGACTTTAAATTAAATTTACATCGTATTCTCGTGTGTCAGGAGTGTCGACAGCTCGTTACTGAGCAGAAATCACCGTTGTAGTGGGAAGTGATTGTCCCCCCCGTCCCCAGCAGCAACCGAGGAGAAAGATGAATCCATTTAAAATTGTGATTTCTTTTGTTTTCCTACAGAGGAGAATTGGTTTTCACAGCGGTGGTGAGCAAAACTATTGTTAAAATATCTTTCTATACTTTAAATCCTGCTCCTCATCTCCACTGTGCTACCTTTGGCATGGCAGTTCCTGAGTGCTGTGTGGGGAGGTGTCCCATTTATTCCAAAGGTTTGTTTCACTGCCTCCACAGTTAGCTTCAGCGAGCTTTGCGAAGCGGCACAAGAAGCAGCTGTCCACCCGCTGGCAAAAAAGTTGTCCCCAACGTGTGCAGTGTTTTCCTTGCCAATTTTCTACTGTGTGTTTGTGGCGTTTATTTATGATCAGATATTGCGATTTCCTTTGGGAGCCACACCTGCTTTGCTCTTGGTTCCCCCCTGCACCCCACAAACATCCTGGAAAAAATGCTGTTTGAAAGCGTATTTGCTGATCCATAGTTCAGTTTCGTCTGGCCCACCTCCTCCCACACACACACTAATCTAAGGCACAAAAAGCAAGTTGCAGTCACAAATCTCCTTGGCTGCCACTGCCTCATCCATCCAGAAGCAGAATACTGTGGTGTCAGCGTGATCCGTGTGGGAGTACCAACTCACAACCCGACCAACTTCCGCAGCACTGCAGTGTAACGGCATAAGGAGAAGGCACACAAGTTCAGCAGTCATCTCCTTCTCCTTCCTTCTGCTGTGTTGTCCGACCAGCTCTGCTGAATCTTCACTTATCTGTATTTTAACATAAGGAGGTGGTTTGAAGAATCATCATTAATGATTCCCTTCGGCTTTAGGATGATTTTAGCATCTTGAAGTCCAATGCTTCAGCCTTGTTACTGTTTAGTTACATTGGTTCTTAAACTGTGGGGCGGTGGTGAGGTGAGTTGTGGGTGAACAGGAGAGAAGTATAAAGTGAAACTACGTAGAGTGAATATATTTTTTTTTTTAAGGAGAAATGATTAAAACAGAGGTTGATGATGCTGTGGTGCTGATTTCACTACTGTTCATCTTAGATCACAGGGTGGTGAAGTGGGGCATGCCAGCAAAGGTTTGAACCACTGCATTAGATCATTGCTATTATCACTGTGGGTTTAATAGCAACTCCTGTGCTTAACTGTGGACTTCAGTCCTATTAATGCACTGTCCCAGTTCACAGTGAAGTATTCCCTTCAATCACTAAATTAAAAGTAACTAAATATGGCTCATAATGTAAACAGCAGGGATGGCAAAACCATAAAATGCTCTTTTCTCCTGCTGGTCAGGATAAGAAGGAACCCTGTGGCTCCTTTCCTGGGTTATTATGAGATTTCCCACTGTAGTAATTATCTGCCAGATCGCTGAGCCACTCCTTTCTGCTTCATTTCCAGTCTGTCTGAAGTAACAGGGTGTGCTAAGTGAGAAGTTTCCTTATTTAACACAGGACAATGTCAAAAAATGTGTTGACTTTGAGCTTCTTGGCTGCTATATCGCATATGGAAGAAAAGCTTTTAGACGTGGTCCTTGTTAATCTGGAACTGCAGGAAAACAAGAGCAGGTATAACAAATGTTTTATAACTGCTGAAACAAAGAGCTACAAGAGCCCTAGTGTAGATCTAGGCAGCATTTGCAGTGAGGGTGACACAAAACCACTGTTCATCAGTCTATACATGAAGGTCACAAACACACTAATCAAGATTTAATGCATGGCAACGTTCCACCCAAGTCTAATAAGATAAATTAAAATTATTACAGTAAATGTCTAATAGTACAAAAAGAAATTATATTTTATATCCAAAATGTCAAACCTGAAAAGAAACGAATGAAAATTGCTATTTGACTGGTAAGTCAGAGGTTTACAGCAAAAGCGGCAGTTCTCAAATTTTATACCTGATGCTTAGATTGCATGTGTGGTTTTATTTTATTTTAGGTTTGACAGCATTTTAGTAGATAAAGGTGAACGGCTTGGACATGAATTGAGCTGCGGTTTGGGGAAGGCCTGAAAGGGGACTGGCGGTGGCTCCGGGGCCTGGCAGATCCCCATGCACTAAACAGAAGTAAAGAAGTTAAAGAATTGAAAAGGGTAGAGAGGGTGGGGCACGTAAACAAGAACAAACAGATTGTAGAACTGGGGGAACACATATAGATAAGAACCGGAAGGAGTGTGTTTGGAGGCGTGGTCCTGCTCCTGAAATTCAGATACTTTGTCTCCAACTAGAACTGCCAATAATGTTAGTTCTAGCTAGCTGTTAGCTAGGAGCCAGTAGCTTGCCTGTAAATTCATGTACTACACAAAGAAATACATATGAGGATGGTGCATTAAAAGCATGCTAATAGAAGTATCCAAGCTGAGACACTGAGTTTAAATAGGTCAGGCTTTGTTGCCCAGTTGCAGTGATGCTGGAATCTGGTTCTGTGAACCAGAACTGGTTTGCCAAAGAGAAGAAACTGACTCTCTTTAAAGTGTAAAAATTGCAGTTGAGGTAACCATTATTGGATACAAAGCCACTGTGGTTCATGTGAGCCAGTAGACTTAATCAACATCGGTTTTACAGCCTTTTCTCTAAGTCGAGACATTACCCAGAGTCTGCAGTACAACACCAAAGTAAGAGCTGTGGTGGAGCGTCTGAGTTACATCATTAAGGCTTTCTTCTAATGAAAGAGACTCACTGTGGGAAAACTACTGGAACTGGACGTATTCACATCTTTTAATTTGAAAATCCATGGTTATGTTAACGATTAGATTTTGAACTTATACGAATGTCAGCTATCAGCAATGTCTCCATCCCCTTTGATCACAGCTGATACAGGCTTTCATCATTTGAATATTTCATAATTTTAACAAATAAAAGGAGCATTTTGTGTTTGGAGACTAATATGTAAATGTGACATTTGATGGTGTGCATCCTGACTTTTAATGATCTGCTTGGAAGCATCTGTACCAATCAGTGATGATTATTTGAAACTGTTTAAGTGCTTCTGTTGAATTTTCTGCAACCACTGAGGACATTTGCATCAATTATGACCAACAGGAAAAACTGGTGTGATATGTCAGTCTTTTATTGTAAGTGCACAGCTGATTAGTTTCATCAGAGAAGTTCATAGATATCACATT